>NC_056740.1:334806091-335018591 GCF_019279795.1 Protopterus annectens | reverse complement strand
CTAATGGTATACATATATATATATATATATATTTATTTCCAGTTTGATTACTTGGGAAGTCCACTGGGATGAAATGACCCATTGTCAATGGAGGCCCCAGGAGAAAAGCTCCAAGATGATGCATTATGCAGTTTAGATACAAGTGATACTAAAGTATAAAAGATAACATTATGTAGAACAATTACAAATAAACACGTTCGATATCATGCATAGTTAAAGTTCATTGAGAGTGAAGTTAAGAGTTATACAGTTTTATTTGAGGAAACACTCATGTATTAGGTGTGGAAACAGTTTACATACAAACATTTAAGTAATGTGGATACACTTTACATACACACATTTAAAGTAGGATGCTATTTACAGTGTTTACAAGGTTGAGTTGTGTGAGAGTAGCTGTAGGAGCTGTTGAGAGCTTTATGCTGAAAACCTTGAAACTGAATCTGTCGACCGGCATATGGTCGACTTGCAGTTTTCAAGTTGGCAGAATGTCGAACCCAAATCACTCGACTACACTACAGCGAAAGGGTAGTGTAATTTGAGCATTTGGGTTTGACATTATGCATGGGGATCTCAGTTCAGTGAGGAACATGGAATTAGCCCATTTTCTCACTAAAGTGCAATGTTGGAGTTGGTATATTTAATATGCAGGTTTGGAGCTGGTATATTTAATGTGTGTGGGGGGGGGGTGCAGGGGGACATAGCCCTCCCCCTGCAAAACAGAATTAACGTACTGTTGACTGTACAGTCTTAACGGTACGTTAATGTGCATAGGAGGAGGTGAATGACATCACCTCCTGCTATGCTGAATACATCGACCATGGTTGTCGAATTCATTTTCAGTTTGATTTATTTTTGACATTCTGAATTCCACATTTAGAGTTGATATTTTAAACAGTCGAACGATGGAGATTCGAATTGCCAGTAGTAAACCATATATATCTGTATGTATGTCTGTATGTATGTGTATACACATACAGGAAGTAAGCCAGATGGAAGCCCTGTCCACTGTGTTTGAATGACATAACAGTTCAAGTGCGTGTGATCCGCTCCACCAAAAAATCTTTGAGGTCGGGGGATGGGTATCAAGGTTAAATGAAGATAGAAAGCACAGATGGAACATTATGGTGAGTACATAAATTCTTTATCTGATGTTGTCACTCTTCATTTCATCCTTGACAGATGGGACAGAGTCCCTAGCTACCTAAAAACTTGGGTGGACTCACAGAAGGATATTCTGGGCACCATCGAGCCAAAGGATGATCTTCCCCTAGAGACTATATCCAATTTGTAATGAGTAATAAAGGTTTATGGGGAGAAGAACCAAGTAGCTGTTGCACATACGTCATCCATTAAAGCTCTAGATTGGAAGATCGCTGAAGTGGCTGTAGACCTTGTAGAATGTGCTTTGACAGGTTTAGGCAAGGTTAATTTATTTTTATCGTAAATGAATGAAATGCAGTCTTTCAGCCACTTAGAGTAATCTTGCTTACTGCTTTGTTCAACTTTGCACTGGAAAAAGAAAAAAAATAGTTGACTTGATTGTTTTGTAATTTTTGTTCTCTGAAAATAGAAATGTAATTGTCTGCGGATGTCTAGTAAATGTAGAGTGTATTCTCCTTTGTTAGAATGATTAGGGAAGAAGAGTGGTAAATTAATAGTCTGGTTTATGTTTGCCTCAGATACTACCTTGGGCAGGAAGGAGGGGTTTGTTCATAAAGATACCCTATCCTTGTAGAAAACTAAGTAAGGAGGTTCAGATGATAAGGCCTGGATTTCTGAAATTCTTGTGGCTGAAGTAATGGCTATCATAGAGTGTCTTCCAAGATAAAAACTTCAGATGACATTCTGCAGAGGGTTCAGAGGAGGAATGTGTTACCACCTATCGTACTAAGTTCAGGTCCCAAGAGGGAGTCTGATCTTTGTACTGAGATTTTAACTAAAGTGTGCCTCTTAAGAACAATTTACAAAGCCCGTGAGAGGCTAAAGAACATTCTTCTAAATGTTGTGAAAATTAGAAGTCGCAGTCAGCTGTAGTTTGATGCTGGCTGGAAAAGCCCAGTCAGTGAACAGAGATGCTAAGAAATGTGTAAAACCTGCTCTATTGAAGCAGAAAAGGGATCATTTTGCTTTTCATGGGCCCGAATTGTAACTCTGTCCCCCTTAGAGTTTTCTAGTAGAAGGTTTATGAGCCGACAAAAAGATGTAGCATACTGGAGAGGACATATTAGGATGCCTGGCAGTTAATGGAATTGGAGGAGCCACGTAGTCAGCTTGAGCTTCAAAATGTTTGGGTGAACAAGACCGTCTGGATGGGACAGGAGATCTGGCACTGGGTCAAGAATCCAGGATTGACTAATCAAGTAAGGCCAAAGAAAGGCGAACCAAATCTGTCGAGGCCAAAAGGGAGCAATGAGGATTGCTGTACTTGTCAATCTGAATTCTTTCTTTAAAAAATTGAGAATTAGAGGTACCAGGAGAAAGGCATACAGTAGACTGGGGGGGGGGCAAGTCATGGAGGAGACCATCTCTGTGTAACTTTCCCAGAGAAGGAATCAGGGTGAAGTAATTGCTGCACTTGTTTAGGGGAGAGGCAGACAGGTCGCAGCAAGGTTGACCCCAAAGATGGAATATAATTTTCGCCAATTCTGAATTGGGAGACCACTGATGAGGCTGGATTGAGAGGCCACTGGTGAGGCTGAAGGATGCATCTGCTCAGCTTTTCTGCAGTCACATTGGAACTCCCCAGAATGTGCTTTGCTATTAGAAAGTGGTTAGATGAGGTTGCCCACTGCCACACTCTTGAGGGCTCCTTGACAAAGAGGTTAAGACTTGGTTCCACCCTGCTTGTTGATGTACCAAACCACTGACATATTGCCCATTTGAATTGTGATAATCCCCTGAGGAAGAGCTGTCTAAAAGGCCTGCAATGCAAGAAGCACCATTCTTATCTCCAGGCCATTGATGTGCAAGTTGGCTTCTAATGATGACCAAGTGCCTTTGACCTTCTTGCCCAGGTAATGCCCCGCTTCCACCCCATCTGGCAGGCGTCCATGGTCACTATGGCCGTGGGCTCCAGAAGAACAAAGGGACGACCGTGAAGAATTTGCTTAGAATATATCCAACAAAGATTATCTATTTTTCAACAGTTGGTGATTACGATTTGGGCTGACAGTTGGTGGTGAAGGAGAGACCACTTAAGAAGCTAGTAGCCATTTTAGAATTCTCATATGTAACCTGGCTAATGGAGTTATGGAAACTGCCATGGATCCTAGAGATTGCAAGACTAGTTGTGGTAGAACTTTCTTAATGTGAATTAACTTTTGAACCTGGACCGCAATTCTTTGATGTCATTCTGGAGGAAGAGATGCTATCGTTGTCTGAGTATTTAGTACTGCCCCTATGAATTCTAAATTTTGTGTCTGGGTTAAATGAGACTTTTCTAGATTGACTGTAATCCCCAGATGGGCACATATGTTGAGAGAGTAGTCTGTGGATGCTATTAATTGATGCTTGGTTGAAACTGTTATGATCAGCACCCTGGGAGTTGTGGCAAGTCCAAAGGGCAGTACTCTAAATTAGTAATGACTGGCTCCCAGCTAGAAGCAGAGGAACCTTTTGGAGCGTTTGTCCATTTTTATATGGTAATATGCATCTTGAAGGTCTATTGAGCACATCCAGTTGTCTTTCTTCAGAAAGGGGAGAATAGACTGTACCATGACCATCTGGAACTTTGTTTGTCAAACAGATTTGCTCAGTACACGGAGATCCAAAATTCGTCTTCAGTCCCCTGTCTTTTTTGGCACTAAAAAGAATCTTGAGTAGGTTCCGGATCCTTCTTGGTGTGGCAGGACTTGTTGGATGACTTGTTTGTCCAGCATTGTCTGGATTTCTTTCACTGCTGAATCCCTCTGATTTTGTGGGACATCTGGGATTTTCTTGTGAATGGGGGGAGGTTGAGAAAAGAGAATGATATAACCTTGGATATGATCTGTTGCACCCAGGAATCTTTTGTCAAGTTTAGACAGGCATTTAGGTGCAAGGATAAGTATCCTCTGACTGCCTTTAGAGGAAGACTATTTGTTCTTTCTTCAGGAACAGTGAATGGGGCTTGCCTGGGAAGGAATCCCTGAAGCCCTGGTTTTGCGGACCACCTCTGCCATGAGGAGAGACATCTTCCATTTTTGTTTCCCCCACCCCTAGGGGAACTCCCATCACGTATGTCTTGGAAAGGCCTTTGGGATTTCTTGAACTATATTTTCCACTGCTCCTCTGCTTCGTAAAGAAGGACCTTTGGGGGTGGAGAAAGGTACGCCCACAGCAGAAAAAGGGTCTTACCATCCTTCTCCCACCTGGATAAAGTCTGTCTATCTACACTGATGTTCCATCAAAAGGAGCATTGATGAAAGAAGACTTGAATAGTTCTGCTATGTCACATAGACGCATTCTAGCATCTTTCTTTATGGCTATGCCTGTACCTACTGCTCTAGACATTCCTTCAGCTGTGTGAGCGGTCAGACTTTTTGACTAAATGGACACAGACTTTGGGGTGGGTAACTGGGAATCCACTTTCTCTTGGACTCCCTCAGCTATAGCTCTTGTCAGGATGTCTGACAACTCTTTAATCCGATCGAGTTGGTGTCTGGTGAAATGTGCCAAAAATTTCAAGGACCTTATGATGAAGGTTGAAGCGTAGACCTGCTTCCCCAAATTTGTCCATGGCCCGAGATTCCCCATTGAGCAAATGGACAGAGGAACTGTCCTCAGCAAGTTCCTTTTTAGTGGTGGCAGCTACAACCATTGCATCTACGACCAACCCCTTAGCCCAAAACTGTTTGTTTGGGAACAGAAAGTATTTTGTCTGGTCATTTGGAGATGGGCTCAATGGCGTCTGGAGCCTTCCACGTTCACTGAGAAATCAACTGGATCAGTTCATCAGTGGGCGGTGTCACCCAAGAGGTAGATGGGCAGGTGCCGAAAGCCTGCAGGTAAACAGATTCATCAGAGGAAGGGTTTTGGGACATCCAGCTGCCACTCTGTTTTTAAATTTCCAAGATGTCTCTAAATGAGCATCTTCAGGTGGTGACCTTGGGGACTGTTCCCCTCATTGAAATCTGATTTCGATGACTGATTCCTAGAGGGAATCCAGGTGCTTCCTCTTGCACTTATTTTTCTGAGAAACCTCCTCAGGAGGATAATCTGGGGAGGTATCAGAAGATGACAGTACCCATGCCTGTGATACTCGAGGCTTCAGCACCCCCTGTCCCAGTGGAGAGGCAGGAGGAGTAACTGAACTAGAGGGGGAGGTATCTGTTTCGAGAGGGAAGGCACCAATTGAGTCTCTACAAGAGAAAGGACCCAGGGCTCTGTGCATAGCCTCAAAGGCTGGTCCCCCCTGAAGAGGGAAGGGAGCCTGGAACCCAGAAAGACTACCTTGGATCTGGAGTCGTGCCCTGCTCCGAAGAATTGACCCTTGGGACCGAAGCCAGAGCAGAAGTAACTCGAACCAAACCTCCGAGCAGGGACAGCTCTGAAAACCAGGAGACCAGACCTGTCCCTCAGAACTGACAATGTAGTAATGGCTCCGGGAGGTCTCCTGTTCAGAAACAACCTAAGAACTCAGGGTAATTACCAGCTCTGAAGAAGCAAACCGTTCCAAAACTAGTAGTCGGTGGTGGGAGATCTGGAACAGAGGACTCTTAAGACCTTCTAGGAGATTAGAGGAGGAGGAGTTAATGGTGTAAACGAAGTTTAGATACCAAGACCTGAAGGGGTCGGTACTGAAGTGGGGCCTGAAAGCCCTCTAGCCCATAAAATTTTATTCACTAGCTTCTCCAAATCGAGTTCTGAAAGAGTTTTGGTGGAGCGGACAGACGATGCGGAGGGGGACTTAGGCCTCTGCAAGAATACTTCTGGGAACTCCCCAGCAAAGGGATAAATTAACGGAGAGTAGGTAGTTCTAGGCAAAGTGATCTTAGCAGGTGAAGCAGTAGTCAATTCTTGTATAGACGCCTTCGACATCAAAGGGCTCAAAATTGCAATTGGTGTCAGAATGCACTTCGGCACCGGAGTGTCAGCATTAGAGGCCTTCACTTCTGTGGGAACTTTCAGAATCTGCTCGTTCCCAGCTTTCGGAACTAGCGGGGAGGTTGGAACAGAGAAACTTTTTTTCTTAGATTTTTCTAGAGAGGATGAGGAAGAAGGTGATGAAACATCTGTTTTGCCTTTATCTCCTACGGGTAAGGCTTCGCTAAATGAAGAAGACCTTTTAAAATAAGCTTATTACACCTTTCCATTAAAGCCCTGTGGTTAAAGGCATGACAAATGCTGCAGTCTTCCTGTAAAGTGGTGAGGGTCAAGACAGTACACACATAACAAGGGAAAGTCTGATGAGTGAATTTTATAGCCACACTTTTTTTAAGTCAGAGGGGCCCTTGCCCTTCTCAGCCATGTCAAAGCAGGGAAAACAGCTAGAAAACATTGCTAGAGAAATGTCACTCCACAAAGAAAGGAAAAGTGAGAGCAGAAAAGATATTTTTATATCTGTTTTATTTTGTGATTAAAGGAAAAAAAGGAAAAAAGGACCATCAGCGTGTCATAGAAATACACGAGCATGTACATGGACGAGAAATAGACTACAGGGGGACAATGATGGTTGGAAATACACAAAAGTGTAAAGGGGAAGTATCAGCAGTGATACTTGGAGAAATACACAGTGTGTAAAAAGAAAGATGAAAAGGGAAAAGAGAGAGAAACTGTAAGAAAAAAGACACAAATTTATTTAAACCCAACAGTGCTCGACCCAACCGTTTTTGGGAAAGCAGCAAACGAGATCTGAGGTAATTGAGAGAGAGGGATTCTGGGTAGAGGTGAAGCTCAAGAATTTTTGGCTGGCGCAAGCTATGGTAACGGCGAGGTTGGTTCTGATGTCAGAACCAAGCCCATCTGTCAAGGATAAAATGAAGATTGACAACAACAGATTAGCACATTTTAACCATGCTATGAGCTTCACAGTTAGTAAGCTTTCCATATAATCCCATTTGTTGTGCATACTGTCAGTGTTCCACATTTTGGAGGTGGAAGGTCGGGAGCTATGACTTGCCACTTCTTTTTAAAGACTGTTGACATAAAAGGGGCAACATCTTCCTCCAGAGTTAAATAAAACTGTAACAGGAAGCATATATTTAAATTTTGAATCAAATTTGTAACTTCAGAATGCAGCTGTTCAACAGCAGTTAACTTGTTTGCCTTCTTGAGTGTGCACAGATGAGTTTTGGACTGAGCTTTTGTCTGAAACTTGCTATCTGTGAATTTTGTACAACTGCTAAATGCTTTTAAGAGTCAGAGGTAGCTAGATTGCTGCAAACTCTCAGGTAATAGTGGTAGTAAGTCCAGGTACTGAACAGAGTTTTTTTTACTTGCCATCTCTCTCAATACCCTTTATTTTGTATTTCATTGTGAAAGTGTATAGTTACTTGTATATTTAGCTTTCAAAATGCATTGCTTTATTTTATGTATTTCAATTTGAAAAATCTTTATTCAGTTTCAAAAGCTTATGACTGGTAGTTTATACACTCTTAAATTAATAGAGTACTGATGTATGCAAGTGTAGGTATCCGCCTTTTGAAGAGTAAATGTTTTAGCCATCTTTACCAAACACTTGTATTATTATTGGCTTATTTTAAAAGCGGGCATTGATTGGGTTCTTGGTGGATTAGATTGGTTTAGCTAGTAGCAGGACATTTCCATAAACACAGAAAAGGGGGCACTGGCACAAGGAAGGTGTCATTCACCCTTATTAACTCCTCCTGACAATCATTGTGCTGTGCTTGCAAAATTATGTTGGTCATATTTCAGTAACTGTTGGTCAGATAGACTGGGTGCATTGGACTGACAGCAAGGTGGGCGAAATCCTGGAAAGTCAGTGGTTATAGTTTTGCTTTGCTTCTGTTCAGTGTAAAACTTGATGTCCTATTTCTATGTTGCAGTATTCTGCATGTGGGTTTACCCTTCTAGTCTTGAGTACATGCGGCCAGTATTCAAAAGCTTTCAGTCCCTCCTAGGTGCGGGAGACATCAGGTCTAGATGAGAGTATTGGGCCATAAAAGTGACATTGGCATGCACCAGCCCTCAGAACTTTCTAGCCGCCAGTCGTACGCCAGGTGATGTTCTTCGTGTTTCACTGTTGCAGTCATCACATTTGGGTTATCTGCTTGCTGTAGCCCTCAGTCGGCCTGATTATCCAAGTCTTGGGTCCTGCTTCGGTTGCTGTCTCATCTTCCGTGACGTCAGGTAGTCAGGGGTATAAAGCATGCAGCCGATGCCATTACATCAGTCTTTCTTGCCATGCGGTGCCCGAAGCAGAAGCAGTTTGCAAGTGCCGGTCGGCCAACTCCTAAAATTTTCGTTTTCAAGTTTCAGACCCGAAGTCTTCAACTAAAGCAAAGTACCCCATTGGGGAAACTTTTTCTTGATCTAAACCGATGTCAGTAAAAGTCAGTAAATGTCCTTCATGGATGCATCTGCAGTCATAACAAGTGGGTTGTCCTGTCGTCAGGCAGCCCTGCAGTCGGGGTCCGCTTCGGCTGATGTCGCACTCCACCCGACGTCATCTCTGTTGGCCAAAAGCATCAGCCGACGCCATTTTCCTCAGTCTTTCTTGACTCTGAAGCTGCCGCAGAAGCTGCTGTTCAAGTGCCGGTCCGATCGGATCACCAGACTTCTACCACTCAAGACTTGTAGTTAAGTACCTGCTAAGGACCTTTCTGCCTCAGCCGATGTCAGAAAAAGTTAACAATTGTTTAACCTGTGGGAAACAAATACCTCATAAAGATTTCCACTCTTACTGTCTGCCTTGTTTAGGCCCAGCCCACGACGTAGCAGCCTGTTCGCCTGTGCTCCTTCAACCGACACGAAGGCCGGTCGGAGTTTGCAGAACAGTTTTTCGGTTCTGATTTTACGTGATGCGTATGCCGCCGGATCCTCCACTGCCAATCTACCAAAAACGCAAAGATAAGACCGACATTCGGCCGGTCCGCGGTTTCGCGAAAACACCGTAAAAAAGCAATGTGTCTCGGGTTTCGCTGAAACCGAGAAAACTGATCAAAATACAGCTGAACCTGTTCTTACAACTGAGGCCCCTGCTACAACTCTTGAATCGACCTCAGAAATTTTACCCACTACGGTGGTTGACTTATCAGACACCATCCCCTTGGATGTCTCTACCCCAGCACGTGGTGCTACTAGGCCTCCAGCAGTTATGTCCATTAAGGCCTTCGCCAAAGCAGCCAAGACTACTAAAACAGTGCCTGTTAAACCCCCACATCCAGGCCCTCTTCCAGTTCTCAAATGCTTTTGGCAGAAGATTTAATTTCTTTAATTAGAGGATCTCAATCTCACCCAGACAGGGCCTCTCAGCCCCAGAGAGACCTAGGGCAGAGCCCCTGAGCCAGTGTCTTCTGATGATTCTGCTGATGAATCAGACATAACTGACCAGCCAGAGGCTCCATTCTCCAATTTTGAAGATTCTGATGCAGAAGAATCCATTCCAGCTGCTTCCCACCAGAAGAATTCTCCTTTGGGAAACCTTGCATGCCATGCGAGAACAGTTCCAATGGCAGCAACAGGATTTTTCAGACTCCAGAAAAGACTTAGAACTTTTCTGCACCTCCCTCAGCACAGGCCCTTAGCTATACCTCCTGTTCTCTCTGTGGTGGATGATGCTTTCAATGATGTTTGCTCCGCCCAGATTCTTACTCCCAGCCCCTGCCAAACCAGACAGATTTTACAGGGTGCCAGATACTCATCACCACCTTTACAAGGCCCACTTGCAGACCCAGAAACTATATCCCAGGGTCCCAAGGCAGTAGCGACCACAGCTAAAAACCCTATTCCTTCTGAAAGGGAAGCAAGGTCATTAGACAGATGGGGTAAAAAGGTCTACACTTCAGCTACTCTCTCAGCTAGAGCTTTAAACTGTCAGTTTCACATGATACAATACCAAGAGTTTATGCTTGATCAGTTAACTAAAAACTAACCACTGATGAATCTCTTGATAAGAAATATGTATTAGAGATGGTAAATAACATACAACAGGTTAGCAACCATTCCTTAAAATGTGGCTATGATGCACTGGAGGCTTCATTTAGATCAGCCATGACAGGCACAGTGATAAGAAGGCATGCATGGCTAAAGGAACAAGCTTTACGGATCATGTTAAAGCTAAGTTGCTAGATGCTCCTATGGACAAGACAAGTTTGTTTGGTACACCTGCCCAGCAGGCTATGAAGAAAATGGAAGAAAAGGCAAAATCTGTTCAAACTGTTAAAGATTTCTTGCAGGTTCAACCCCCAAGGTTTAGCAGGAACTGGCCTGCCAAAATTGGTCCTTTCCTGACTCCACAAAATTTCAAAGGGCAGGAATAGACGCTACCCAGAGGCAGAAACCAATCCAGAGGAGGTGCCTACAGAGACGACAGTGGCAAGGTAACAACAGAGGCACAGATACAGCCACTGCCACTACATCAGCACAACCACAGTGACTTAATCCTAAATCCGCCTACCAGGGAACAAATAGCAGCTCCTCTAGGCGGAAAATTAACCTTATTTTCAAAGAACTGGCACTACATAACAAAAGACAAGTGGATTTTACAAACCATAGATCAAGGTTACCGTTCACTTCCACACTTTACCAGTCAAAAGAGGAATGCCAAATCTACCTCCAAATCAAAAAATAGAGGCTCTACGCCAGATAATGGAGTTAGCAAACATGAGAGCTGTGGAAAGAGTGCCAACAGCAGAACAAGGAAAGGGGTTCTATTCCAGACTATTCCTAGTTCCAAGAAAGGAAAAAGTTGGAGACCAATTCTCGACCTGTCCACCTTAAATACATACATCATTGTCCCAAAATTCAATATGGTGACCCTACAGCGATTTCTTCCCATGCTGGGCAAGGAGTCTTGGCTGGTAACGCTAAATCTGAAGGAGGCATACCTGCACGTGCCGATTCGAGCAATCTGCAGAAGATACCTCAGATTTCTTGCAGGATCAGAGCACTATCAATTCTCAGCATTGCCCTTTGGCTTATCTACTTTCCAGAGTATTCACAAAATGCCTGGCATCAGTAATCGCCATTTGCAGACTTCAGGGAATTCAAATTTACCCATACCTGGACGACTGTCTACAAGGAGTCTACAATAGCAAGCTGACAACAGATTTACAAAGGGTCATTTACTTGCTACAAGGTCTGGGATACACAGTCAATTTACAAAAGTCAAGGCTGATACCATCCCAAACAAGGACATTCTTGAATTGGACACAGTACAACAAATGGCATTCCTGACTACAGAAAAACAAAAGAACTTCCTTTATTTCTTGGCACTAACAAAACTGAACAAGTTAACAGCAAGAAAAGTTCTGCAGGCCTTGGGCTTCATGGCATCATGCATAATCTTGGTCCCATTTGCCAGACTACATATGAGGAAACTACAGTGGTACCTAAAGAATTTATGGTCCCAGCACAGACACAGTCTAGAAACAGAAATTCCACTAATTCCATGCTTAAAACAGGAGTTCCTATGGTGGGCTCAGGCATGCCAGTCAAACCCTGGCCTACCCTTTCGCAGATGTCAACTAAGCCAGACCATCACAACAGACGCTTCAGATCTAGGATGGGGGGCACATGCTGGACAAATGCGTGCAAGGATTGTGGACACAGGATCAACTTCATCTGCACATCAATCTAAAAGAAATGCTGGCAGTAAGACTGGCAATCCAAAAGTTCAAACCATTTCTTAAAGAGGGCCAGTTGATAAGGACAGACAACACCACAGTCATGTGGTACATCAACAAACAGGGAGGCACTCATTCATACCCCCTATGCAGAATGACCTTGGAGCTGTGGACCCTGGCACTCAGCTACAACATTCAGTTACAGGCAATATTTGTACCGGGAAAAGACAATACTCTAGCAGACATATTAAGTAGAACCACTTCGGATGCCATGAATGGAAGCTGCACCGGACATCTTCAAGACCATCTCAAAGAAATGGGAATGCCACAGATAGACCTATTCGCATCACCTCTCAATCACCAGCTCAAAAATTCTGCACAAGGACATTCCACCCACTAGCATGGAAGGTGGACTCTCTCCTTCAACAGGAAAGGCCTAACAGCATATGCATTCCCACCTCTTCCTTTGATACACAAGGTACTACTAAAAATCAAGGAAGAACGCCCAAGGATAATCCTGATAGCTCCAAACTGGCCAAGACAACACTGGTACCCACTACTGAAGAGCATGTCGAACAATATGTGGCTAATACCCCTGATGCCTTTGATGTTAACTCAGAACAACTACAGCATCATACATCCGAACCTAAAACGCTGCAACTGACTGCATGGAACATCACATAGCAGCAGCTAACCCAGAACTTTCCCAAAGAGTTAAAGACAATATTCTTGAAGCACCGACCTTCAACAAGAAGGAACTATGCTGGAAAATGGAAAAGGTTTGTCATTTGGAGTGAGGAAAATGTGTCAAACATAGATATACCTAACATTCTGGAGTATCTGGCGAACTTCTTCATTCAGGCCTGTCCTACTCCTCCATCAAGATACATGCATCAGCTATTTCAGCAGAATACAGCTTTGATCCACCTGTTTTTCGCCAGCTTTCTTTAGGCAGTTCCTCAGAGGAATCAAGAATGTAAAACCTCCAAGGAAACCACCATTACCAGCTTGGGATTTAAACTTTGTGCTAGAAAAGCTGACACTATCACCCTTTGAACCAGCAGCAACAGCAGACCTACAACACCTGTCATGGAAAACTGCTTTCCTACTGGCAATTACTTCAGCAAGGGTTTCAGAACTACAGGCCTTAATGGCAGTGCAACCCTTCCTAATCTTCCACCAAGATAGAGTGTCCATGAGGACTAATCCTACATTTATGCCCAAGGTGGTATCCAGAGTGTCTTTAAACCAGGCAATCCACCTACCTACCTTCTTTCCCAACCCACAAAACAGAGGGAAAGAATACTGCATACCTTGATGTACATAGCGCTTACTACTTGGACAGAACAAAAATAGCAGAAAGACTGACCAACTTTTTGTAGCCTATGCAACAGGAAGGGAAGGAAAAGCTATTTCCAAACAGACAATCTCCAAATGGATAGGAAATTGCATACGATTCTGTTACTCCTTCCATGGAAAACCAATTCCACAGAACATAAGACCTCATTCTACAAGGGCAACAGCCACTACCACAGCCTTCTTACGAGGGGTGGCAACCAAAGACATTATTGAGGCGGCTACTTGGACCTCCGTGCATACATTTGCCAAGCATTATAATTTGCCTCTATATTCCAGATCCCGAGCAGGGTTTGCCACTGCTGTACTGCAAGGGATCCTAAACACACCATAATCTACCTTTATCCTCCTCCCTAGTTGGCTATGGTATTCTACCCATTAGCGACTGCAGATGCATCCATGAAGGACATCGTACAGTTTTGTACCTACCATAAATGTAGTTGTCCGGACTGGATAGGACCTGCAGTCCCTCCTTCCCCTCTGTGGTACTCCTAGGGTGTTTACCCTCCTAATAGCTAGCTCTTGGGGAGTCTTTTATGGTGTATTTGTTTGTATATATACATATATGCTTATTGTTGTGTTTACCTCTATCTATTTGGAAACATTGGCATCTATCCAAATTTTAGCCTGCAGGAGGGCTACTGGCATCTGGGGCAAGAAACACTGAGGAAAATGGCGTCTGATGCTTTTATACAGCCAACAGAGATGACGTCGGGTGGAGTGCGACATCAGCGAAGCCGACCGGACTTTGGAATCCGGCGACTGCAGGGCTGCCTGACGACAGGACAACCCACTTGTTATGACTGCAGATGCTATCCAGTTCGGACATCTACATTTATGGTAGGTACAAAACTGTACTTTGTATTTCTTGTGGAAAGCAAATACCTCGTAAAGATTTTAATTCGTACTGTATTCCTTGCCTAGGCCCTGACTACGATGTACCTTACTGTCAGTTTGTGCCTTATTTAAACCACAAACTATTCGTTATCTGTTCATTTTCACTTCCAAATATTTTGGTGCTCGGTTCAATTATCCAGATATGTCTTCATTAAGCCACCCGACTACTGACATTCCGAAAAAACGCAAAGATAAAGACAGAGACAGTCCGCCTAGGTCCAAAGCTGCTGATGACACTTCTCCTAAGCTAGCCGCCAGTTCGCCGGTACTCAGTGAAGTGCTTTTGCAGCCCCTGATACCCGCTACTTCGAATGGGTCTAGAGGCCTGAGAATCTGAAGTCAGGTATGCCACGAGATGCTTCAACTGTGGAACCTGCGGATGTCTCTACCTTGGATGGGTCTGGAGCCGCTGTGCAGGCACCAGCTTCTGAGGGTGTATTCAGGCCCTACTGACTTGCATATTAAACAAACGCCATCTTCTTCTTCTAGGCCTAAAACTCCATCCATGCCTAGGAAACAGATGCCCAGACCGCATGGTCAGGCCTCTATGCCTAAAAAACAAATAAGAATGGCTGAAGACCTTATTACTTGAATCAGGGGAAGCCAATCTTCCCCCTCTAAGAGACCTAGGACTGAATTTGCTTATGATACTTCTGACCAGTATTCTGAAATTTCTGTCTCCTCTGATGGCCATGATTTACCCTTGTCTACCTATGAGGATTCTGATGCAGAGGACTGTATTCCCTCTGCTTCTCCCCCAGAGGATATTTCTTTTGGTGAAACCTTGCATACTCTTAGGGAGCATTTTCACTGGGAAAGCCAGGGATACTCTGATTCTAAAAAGAGCTTAGAGATTTCTTACTCCTGCCCCCAACACAGGCCTTTGCTATCCCTCCTGTGCTGGACATTGTTGACTATGCCTTTTCGGAGTCTAACTTGGCCCCTGATTCTCTACCTCCTGCACCCAGAAAAACCTGATAGATATTACAGGGTTCCTGATTCTCACAAGTTCCTTTTTAAAAATCCTACTGCAGATCCTGAGACCATTTCACAGGGACCCAAGGGCATTAAGGCTACTATTGCCAAAAATCCTATTCCCTCTGATAGAGATTCCAGGGCCCTGGATAGATGGGGTAAGAAGGTGTACACCTCTGCAACCTTGGCCATCAGGGCCTTAAGTTGCCAGTTTCATATGTTTAAAAGTATCAGCAGCATATTATTGGATTGCTTAAACAGAAAGTGATGCTGATTCCTGATTGTGCTGAAAATAAGGATTTACAGGATTTATTTATTTTTATTTTTATTCATCTTGAATCATCTTATTATCTTGAATATTTACAGGATTTAATGCATTCTGCTGAACAGGTTGGAAAACATACTTTGCAATGTGGTCTTGATTCACTAGAGGCATCCTGCAGGGCTGCTGTCTCTGGGTCTGTACTTAGAAGGCATGCTTGGCCTAAGGAGCAGTCTTTCCCAGATCATGTTAAAACTAAACTGCTGGATGCTCCCTTAAGTCAGGACCGCCTGATTGGCGACAAAGCAGAAGCTGTTCTTAAAAAGATGGAGGAAAAAGCTAAATCTATGCAAACTGTTAAAGATTTCTTACAAGTGCAGCCTCCTAGATTTAGTAGGCATTGGCCCTCAAACATTGGTCCTTTCCTGCTTCTTCCAGGCTTTCTCAGTTCAAACCCAGAACCAGCAGAACACTCAGGCTTCAGTCCCAGGGTATGCACAGGACTAAGCAGTGGGGGCTCCCACTTCCAAATCAGGGAGTAGTAAGACTCCCCCCTATGGTAAGCTGTCTCAATGACTTAACTTTAAAACTTCCAAGCACTTCTCAACTGACTACTCCTTTAGGGGGAAAGATTGCTCTGCAAGCAAAAAACTGGGAACTCATTATCCAAGACAAATGGGTTTTAAACATAGTTTCCAAAGGATAAATATTTCACTTCCACACGTTACCAACCCCAAACGGTTGGCCAGATCTACCCCCAAATCAGTGGACAGAGGCTGAAAAGCAGGTACTCTCTCTGTCAAGATTAAAGGCTATTCAGACTGTACCAGAAGAGGAAAAGAGACGAGGTTTCTACTCAAGACTTTTCCTGGTACCCAGAAAAGACAATTCATGGTGTCCTGTCCTGGACCTGTCTATCCTAAACACCTTTTTGGTGATTCCAAAATTCAAGATGCTAACTCTTCACCAGTTGCTTCCCATGATAGGCAAAGATGCCTAGTTGGCAATACCAGATTTAAAGGAAGCCTACCTGCACATCCCAATCAGGGAATCGTGCAGAAAATACCTACGCTTCAAAGCAGGCTGCATGCACTCAGTTCTCTGCACTGCCCTTTGCCTTATCTACTGCACCCAGGGTATTCACAAAGTGCCTAGCTCCAGTCATTGCATTTTGTAGACAAAGAAATATTCAAATATACCCATACTTGGGACGATTGTCTAATTCAGGCAGAAAGCCAAGACATACTTCTGAATCATTTGGCATTTGTACAAAAGGTGTTAACTTGCTTGGGGTACACCATAAACGAAAAGAAATCACAGCTGGTACCCTGCCAACAAATTATATTCCTGGGAACAAGCTTGAACACAACTTTCCAGATGGCTTTCCTCACGCCAGAGAAACAAATTAATTTGACAACTTACTTCAGGCTAGTGGCCACAAAAACCCTGCTATCTGCAAGGCAAATACTGCAAGCCTTGGGATTCATGGCCTTATGTATTCTACTAATTCCATATGCAAGTCTGCATATGAGGAAACTGCAATGGTATCTAAAAAGTCTGTGGTGTCAACATTCTCAGGATCTAGAAGCAATGATTCCCATCATACCTTACCTATGGTTAGAATTCCTTTGGTGGGCAGTAGCCTGCCACCAAAACAAGGGACTACCATTCACTCTACCCCCTGCCACCCAAACCCTAACAACAGTCGCATCAGACTATGCATGGGGCTGCGCACCTGGCAGGGAAGTGCATTCAGGACAAATGGAACCCAAGTCAAATGCACCTGCATATCAATCAAAAAGAAATGTTAGCTGTACAGAATTCTCTTGACAGCCTTCAAGGACCATATTCTTCCAGGACAATTAATGGTAAAGACGGACAACACCACTGTTATGTGGTACATAAACAAGCAGGGTAGTACCCATTCTTACCCCCTCTTCAGACTAGCCATGGCTCTGTGGAACACAGCCTTGAGCTACCAAGTTAATCTACAGGCTCAATTCCTGCCAGGAAAACTAAATACACTGGCAGATGAACTAAGCAGAAATCTCTTGGACCCACAGGAGTGGAAACTGGAGCCAAAGATTTTCAACATGTTGATCAGCAAATGGGGGATCCCAGATATATACCTGTTTGCCTCTCCCCAGAACTACCAATTGGACAAATTCTGCTCAAGGACTCCCCACAGACAAGCTTGGAAAGTGGATGCTCTGTCCTTCAGCTGGAAAAATCAAATCAGTTTATGCCTCCCCCCCCCTCTCTCTCCTCCCCAGAGTACTTCTGAAGATCAAACGGGACAAACCCAGGATGATACTGATTGCACCAGACTGGCCACGCCAACACTGGTACCCTCTCGTGCGCAGTGTCTCAGCTGGCCCCATGGCACCTACCTCAGACCCCTACCCTGCTGTCTCAGCAGGAGAAACAGATTCTGCACCCCCAGCTTCAAACCCTGAACCTGGCAGCCTGGCTAATTACCTAATCTCTCTGTTACCATCCCTCAGTAAACAGGTGTTGGGTGTCATTTTGGAGGCAAGGAGGCCTAGTACTAGAAAATCTTATGCTGAGAAATGGAAAAGATTCTGTGCCTGGAAGCAAACTCAAGGGATGGCCACAGCAACGCCCAATTAACCTCAGATTCTTCAATACTTAACTGAGATGCCTCACAAGGGCCTTTCCTTTTCCTCTATCAAAATTCACGCCTCAACCATTTCAAGTCATTACAACACAGAACCACCCCTCTTTTCTCACCCACTGCTCAAGCAGTTCCTCAGAGGGGCCAAAAACTTAAGACCACCCAGGAAAGCCCCAACTCCAGTGTGAGACCTTAATTTTGTATTGGAAAAACTCACTCTTCCTCCTTTTGAGCCAGCTGCAACTGCAGAGTTAAAATTCCTTTCTTGGAAAACCGCTTTCCTTTTAGCAATTACTTCAGCAAGAAGGGTATCTGAATTACAGGCCCTTATGGCAGTGGAGCCTTTCATCATCTTTCATGTGGATAGGGCGTCCCTCAGGACCAATCCCTCTTTCATGCCCAAGGTGGTATCCAGTGTGACTCTTAATCAGTCCATTCATTTGCCAGCCTTCTTTTCTAATCCACAGAACAAAGGGGAACGGATACTGCACTCCTTAGATGTGCACAGACAACTTAGATTTTTCTTGGACAGGACTAAACCTCAAAGGAAATCTGAACAACTGTTGGTGGGATTTGCTGCAGAGGGGAAGGCTATTTCAAAGCAAACCATTTCTAAATGGATAGGCCATTGCATTAATTTCTTCTATAAGCACCATGGAAAACCTATCCCACAGGGGATTAGACACCATTCAACCAGACCTGCATCTACCTCTACAGCCTTTCTCAGAGTTGTCCCTACCACAGACATCCTAGAAGCTGCTACCTGGAGTTCTGTACATACTTTCACCAAGCATTACCATTGACAATTTTCTCTAAATCCAGAGCTGGCTTTGCCACTGCAGTCTTGCAGGGCCTTATAGCTGCTCCTAATGCCATCTAAATTCCTCCTCCCATCCTTAGCTTTGGGAATCCACCCAAATGTGATGATTGCAACAATGGAACACGAAGAACATAATACAGTTGTGTACACTTACCATAAATGTAGATGTTTGAGTGTATTCACTGTTGCTGTCCTGGTTACCCTTCCTCCTGCCCTCTGACTTCTTTTGGCTATACCTCTATTCTCCTTTACTGTACTTAAAAGCTTTTTGGTGCATTTGCTTTTTTGTTGGAGATATAACCTTGTATATTTATATTTAATTGCTTCCCATTAAGGGGGGCACCTGACATGTGGGGCAAGAAAAACTGATGTAATGGCGTTGGCTGCATGCTTTATACACCTGACGTCATGGAAGATGAGACAGCAACCGACGCAGGACCCAAGACTTTGATAATCAGTCCGACTGAGGGCTACTGCAAGCAGGTAACCCAAATGTGATGACTGCAACAGTGAATACACTCAAACATCTACATTTATGGTAATTGTACACAACTGTACTTTCCTGCTTTCGCTGACTACCGATTTAGGTTTCAAGCCAAGTACCCTGTTTTGGACCTTTTCAGTTCTTCATTTTGTATTAGTGCCTTTTCATGTCACGCAGAAAGGGTAAATCTCAATGCAGCCGTCAGATCTCTCATAAACACACCCACGATAAGTGTTTGTTCCGTCTCAGATGATTGCATGATTATAAGGCCTGCCCTATCTGCCAGGCACTTGTTCCGAAAATGTTGCACAGTTTGCATGCACTCAATTTGTACTTGGAGAACCAAAGTTTGAAACAGCTTGTTTTGCGTATGGAGGGCTCATCGGATTTTACCTCTGAACCGCCAAAAAAGAAGTCCAGATCTGTATGGTCTGTAATGCTTGCTGAGCCTCTTCCGGCCGGTCCACAGCCTGTGGCCGACATCGGCCTGGTCTTAGGATCGGGACTGGAATCTGCCAAACCAGATGTTGCGGGTACCTCTGAGGAATCTGTACGTCTTCTCCTCTCCTTAGTCCTAGGCCTCAACCTGCGGAGACAGTTACTAGGGAAGAGGACATTCAAACGGAAACAGCAAGCCCTTCAGCCATTCCTCTTTTACTGCCTGCCTTTTTAAATGCCTTTTCTTCTGCATCTCTCAATCTGGACTTAGAACCTCCTGCTCCTCGGAGAGCAGACAGATTGTACAAAGTCTTAGATTCAGCTAAGCAATTGATCAAGTGCCCTCCTGCAGATCCAGCTACTATTTCTGTCTCCACAGAGAAAGCTTCCAAACTCCTGCCTACCACCATCATCCTTCCTGCTGACAAAGACAACAAAACTATGGAAAGGCTAGGCAAAAAGATTTATACCTCTTCCAATTTGGCATTTAGAGCTACTGATTATCAGACCCATGGCAGAGTACGCCCTGTCTCTTCTAGACTCTGCCACCAAACTGTTGGCAGACATTCCAGACTCCTCAGCCAAATCAGCTATATCTTCTCTTCTGGCCCTTATGTCCCAAGTCACCAGGTATTTAATTAAATGTAGCTATGATGCTGCAGAATCCTCAGCAAGGTCAGCAGCTTCAGCTTCTGTGCTTCGCAGATACTGCTGTCTGCACTTGCAACCCCTGCCAAGTGATTTCAGAGCTAAGCTCAGTGAGGCACCGCTTGATAATGTTTCCTTATTTGGCTCAAAAGTAGCAGATATTTTCTAATCCCTGCAACAAAAAGGAAAAGAATGCCGGATCTTAAGCATCTACTAGTTTCCCCTGTACCTAAATTTTATAGGAACTATCCTGCAAAAATAGTTCATCAGAAAACACTGCAATCCTGTTCCTCAAACTAAACCCAGACAAGCAAAAAAGAAAAATCCTTCAACTAGAGCACCTTCCTCCTCTAGTCAAAGGACACTCTTTCAGGACAGAGCAGGTAATCTCATTGCCGTCCTGTTTGGAATCGGGTCACCTCAGACAAGTGGGTCCTCTCCATCCTCCAAGATGGTTACTTCCTGTCATGGATAACCTCGCCAGTAAGTCTAGGCAGACTTACTGAAGAGGATAACCTCTCCAGTAAGTCCTGCGCACCAACTGCCCCCTCCTGCTGCCAGTACTACAGTCCCTTTTAAACCAAGGCACTATAGAAAGAATTCCTCCCTCCCAATTTGGAAAAGGGTTCTACTCGAGGATTTTCTTGGCTCCCAGAAAAGAAGGGCCATGGAGACCCATCCTAGACCTTTCAAGGCTCAATCCTTTCTTAAAGGTGCCAACTTTCAAAATGATGATCCTGCCAGGTCAATTCCCTCTTATGTGCAAAGGCTTCCTAGCTACATTAGACATCAAGGATGCCTACTTACCCATTCCCATAAGGCCCACTCACAGAAAATACTTAAGATTCTTAGTGGGCTCCTCACATTTGCATTTCTCTGCTTTGCCATTTGGACTTTCAGCCACACCCAGAGACTTCAATGAATGCCTGGCTCTGGTAATGTCCTTTTGCAGGACAAAAGGGATACTAATATTCCCATGCCTGGACGACATGCTTTTACAGACAGCCAAAAACACTCCTAACTCATATCCACTTCATGGTGTCTCTCCTATAGGCTCTTGAGTTCCAGATAAACTTCCCAAAGTCCAACCTCACACCGACCCAAGACGTGTTCTTAGGGTGCAGAGTCTGCACAGACTTGATGGAGGCATACCTGCCCCCAGCAGAGGTGAGTTCTCTTACAGAGCACCTGCAAGAGATTCTACTCTTCCCCTCATCTGACTGCAAGGCAGTACCTCAAGCTGCTGGGTTACATGGCAGCTAACATTCCCATGCTACCCCTAGCTTAGTAACACATGAGAAAACTGCAGTGGTACCTACGCTCTGTCTGGAAGCAGCACGACCACCCACTGGAACACGTTGTGCCCATGCTTCCATGCCTAAAACAGGAGATCTTATGGTGGTTGGCCCAGGTGAATCTTAACCCACAACTCCCCTACAACCACCTCAGGTCATGCATACAGACGCCTCAGACCTGGGGGGGGGGCACTCTTGGTCATCAAAATGTTCAAGGCCTGTGGACATGCAGACAGAAAACAGAACACATCAGTGTCAGGGAAATGAGGGCAATCCTCCTAGCCCTTCAGGCATTCACTCCTTTCCTTCAGAAGGGACCTCTCCTGATATATACAGACAACACCAGAGTTCTGTGGTATATCAACAAACAAGGAGGGGCCAAGTCCTACCTACTATGCAGACTTAGTATACTAGTGTGGGAAGTAGCCACTTCCCAGGGAATTACCTTGAAAGCAGCATACATTCCCTCTCTCCACAACTCTCAAGCAGATTTTTTGAGCAGAAGCAGCACCAACAATCACGAATGGATGCTTCGCATGTATGTCTTCCTGGACATGGTCCATAGATGGAGTACACCTCAAATAGACCTGTTTGCCTCTGCCAACAACAGGCAACTTCCTGAATATTGCACCAGGACACCAGACCCCACAGGCACTGGCAACAGATGCCTTCACTATCTCATGGAAGTGGAAATACCTTTATGCATTCTCCCCCTTCCCTCTCATTCAGAGGTCCTGCTATGGATTCAGCTGGATATCTGAAAATCTTGCTGTTGACTCCCTTCTGGCCCCGACAGCATTGGTTCCACTTACTACTTCAGTTGTCCAAGACAATCGCCCCAAGTTACCCTACAGAGTGGACCTTCTCACACAGCACAAGGGATCTCTAATCCACCCACAGTGACACCTGCTACAGCTGACCCTGTGGCAGGTAGGCTTCTGATCCCACACAGACACCTTTACAATGAGGACGTGCTCAATTTCCTGCAGGAGGCCACGAAATCTAATACTGGAAAATCATACCTATCTAAATCGTAAAGGTTCATTACTTAGTGACAAAATAAGCATCTGGATCTGCTCACCAGCAACATCCCCCTGGTGCTGTCTTATTTGTGAGTTACTTCAGACTGGCTTGGCCTACACATCTATTAAAGGCACACCTGTCTGCTATCTCTGCATGCCTACCCATGGATTCCCCCTTGGCATCCCCAGGCTCCCTTTGGAACCCTTCCTCAAAGGGGTCCTACATCTCAGACACCCCCCCCCCGGAAACCTTCTCTTCCTCCTTGGGATCTCAACTTTGTGCTGGAGAAATTTACACTGCCACCCTTTGAGCCTGTTGGTCAAGGTTCCCTAAAGCTTTTCACCTGGAAGACGGTCCTTCTAGTGGCTATCACTTCAGTCAGAAGGGTATCAGAGCTCCAGGCACTGATGGGCTACCCCTCCCTTTCTTGTCTTTCATAAGGGCAGGGTTACCCTCAGGACAAATCCGTCTTTCATGCCCAAGGTAGTCAATGATCTGTCTCTCAATCAGGGCATCCACTTACCTGTTTTTTATCCAAACCCACAAGGAAGAAGCAAAAGAATACTTCATTCCCTGGATGTTCACAGACAAATTAGATTCTACCTCCACAGCACTAAGTCTATCAGAAAGACTGACCAACTTTTCTTATCTTTCCACCCTAGAGCACTAGGGAAGGCTGTGTCCAAATGGACCATTTCAACTTGGATCTCCAAGGCCATTACTTTCTGTTACCAGCAGCATGGTAAATCATTTCAGGGTACAGTAAGAGCCCACTCCACTATAGCCATGGCATTCTCAGGGGCTTTCTTCAAGGGCCTGGACACCTCCTCTATCCTGGAGGCAGCTACCTGGTCTTCAATTCATACCTTCACCAAACAATACAAACTAGACCACATCTCTGGGTCCAGGGCAGGGTTCGCTAGGGCTATCCTGCATGGGTTCCTGAAATCTGCTTCCATACCAACCACCCTTTCTTAGTGAGCTTTGGCACTCACCCATATGTGGAATACTGCAACATAGGAATAGAAGGACATAGAAGAGTTGTGTAAGAACTTACCATAACCATAGATGTCCTTCTCTTCCATGTTGCAGTATTCCTAAACTCCCTCCTTCCCCTCTTAACAGCTGTTTCCCTCTCTGGATAGCGATGACTTAGCATTACCCTATTAGGACTGGCTACGAATGGGGCCTTCAGTTAAGGCTGGTGAGTGCCGACATCACTTTTATGGCCCACATGCTCTCGTCTAGACCCGATATCTTGCGCACCTAGGAGGCACTGAAAGCTTTTGGATACTGTCCGTACATACTCGAGACTAGAAGGGTAAACCCGTATGCAGAATACTGCAACATGGAAGAGAAAGACATCTATGGTTATGGTAAGTTCTTACACAACTTTTCTTTTTGGTTTGGCAGGTACTGGTGTAAACCCTTGATAGCAGTGTGCATTTGTCATGTACTCTTAAGACCAACCCTCTAATTTATTAGTTTGTGGCAGCAGTGGGGATTGTGAATTTGTGTGGATATTGTAAGCTGGACTTGTGTAGGCTACAAAACAAGTTTGTCATCAGATGATGTGCGTTTACTTTTGTATACACATGGTCAACATTTAGAAATGCACATTGCATATCATTTATTTTATTTACAAGTCGAGCAAAATTACCTCTGCAGAAAATGGCAAAATGTCTGGTTAAAGAGTGGAAATGAAAGGGGCTCCCCACATGTTGGTTTGTCTAAGAATTAGTAAATAACCAACTTGTGTGCATTTGAAGATGTTCTTCGTGTTTCACTGTTGCAGTCATAACTGTAGGGTGATCCTGCCGGCAGGCAGCCCGAGGTCGGCCAGAATCCCAAAGTCTGGGTCCGGTGTCGGCTGTTCCAGCAAGCACCCTGACGTCAGAACGCAGGGATATAAAGCTGACAGCCGACGCCATCTTCTCCAGTCTTTCTTGCCGTGCGGTGGAAAGCAGCTCGCAAGTCGTTGGTTGGCGTTTTCAGACAACGTGTTTTGATTGTCTTCGGTCCGAAGTTTTCTACTTCTCTTCTCAAGCTAAGTACCCCGTTGGGGAAACTTTTTTCTTGCTCCTCCGATGTCAGAAAAAGTTAATAATTGTATATTGTGTGGGAAACAAATACCTCATAAAGATTTCCACTCTTACTGTCTACCTTGCTTAGGCCCTGACCACGACGTTTCTTGCTGTCGGTTCTGTGCCAGGTTTAATTCTCACACTGTCAAGCGTAGGTACGATTGGGCCTTGAATTATTTCGGTAGACGATTCAATTATAGGATGTCGTCGGATACTTTACCGACAACCGAAATTCAAAAGAAACGCAAAGACAAGGATAGGCCTCCGAGGTCCAAACATGATATTTTGCAGCCGGAGCCAGCTTCGGGTTCGGCGGTCGTCAGTGAGGCGCTTTTGCAGCCCCTGTCGTCCACCACTTTGGAACCGATGGCCGACACGGACTCCCATGGGGAGCCTTCTAGGCCTAGTATTTTAACTGCTGCAGGATCTACTGACGTCGTTCCTTCAGATGGGTCCGGAACCGCTGTGCAGGTACCGGCTTCTGAGGGGGTTTTCAGGCCTTCTAATATCACTATTTCTACAAAGGCAAAGTCAAAGACTCCTGTTAAACCAAGGGTTTCTTCACAAGCTTCCTCGGATACAGCTCCCAAGTCCCAGAAGCAATTACTTCGGATGGCTGAAGATTTACTTAGAATGATTAGGGGTTCTCACCCTCCTCCAGAAAAAAGGCCTAGACAGGATATTCCTTATGATTCTTCTGATCAGGCTTCTGTGTCTTCTGTCTCTTCCTCTGACCAGGATTATTCTTTTCCTCCTCATGAGGATTCTGATGCAGAGGACTCTATTCCCTCTGCTTCTCCCCCTGAAGATTTCTCTTTTGGGGAAACCTTACATGAGATGAGGGAGCATTTTCATTGGGAAGGTCAGGATTACTCTGCTTCCAAGAAGAGACTTAGGGAATTTCTCCTTCTCCCTCAACACAGACCTTTGGCTATTCCTCCTGTACTTGATATTGTGGATTGTACTTGATATTGTGGATGATGCTTTTTCTGAAGCTAACCTAAATCCTGATTCCTTGCCGCCTGCTCCTTCTAAGCCTGATAGGTTTTACAGAGTCCCTGACTCCCATCAATTCTTATTTAAGAACCCTTCTGCTGATCCTGAAACCATTTCTCAGGGTTCTAGGGCTGCTAATGCCGCTTCTTCTAAAAATCCTATCCCCTCTGAAAAGGATTCTCGTGCCTTGGACAGGTGGGGCAAGAAGGTTTACACTTCTGCTACCCTTTCTATTAGAGCTTTAAATTGCCAGTTTCACATGTTCAAGTATCAGCAATTTCTTTTGTCTGTTCTAAAGCAAAAGCTCTCTACCTTTCCTGCATGTGCAGAGGACAAGGAATTACAGGATGTTTTGCATGCAACTGAACAAGTTAGCAAACATAGTTTACATTGTGGTTTTGATGCCTTAGAAGCTTCTTGCAGGGCTGCTGCCTCTGGTACTGTTATCAGGAGACATGCTTGGCTTCGTGAGCAGAATTTACCAGAACAGGTTAAGGCTAAGCTGTTAGATGCCCCTGTTAAGCATGATGTTTTATTTGGATCCAAGGCTGAGGAGGTTATTAAAAAGATGGAAGAAAAAGCAAAATCTATGCAGACTGTTAAATATTTTTTACAAGTTCAGCCTCCTAGATTTTCTAGAAATTGGCCCTCCAAAAATTGGTCTTTTCCCACATCTGACAGGCCTCAAAGGGGAAGATATAGACGCTCCAGAGGTTGGGGGCAGGCTCAGGCCTCTTACAGGTCCAGACAGTGGACTGCTTCTTCACCCAAAAGGGGAGAAGACAGACCTCAATCTCAAAAGAAGCAGACCCAATGACTCTCTCTGTTGGGCTACAGGTCCTCCTTGCCTGGAAGCCCCTCTCGGAGGAAAACTTTCTCTTTTCTACCAAAATTGGACTCATATTACCCAGGACAAATGGGTTTTAGACGTGATTTTAAGAGGCTACAAATTCCACTTTCATACTCTTCCAAGGTCTTCAGGCTGGCAGGATCTGCCAAAACATCAATGGTCAGAGGCCTTAAATCAAGTGGATGCCTTATTGGCCATGAAAGCCATAGAACCTGTTCCACTTCCAGAGATGGGAAAAGGTTTTTACTCCAGACTATTTCTGGTCCCAAGGAAACAAAACTCATGGAGACCTATTCTGGACCTCTCCGTGTTAAATACCTTTCTGGAGATTCCAAAATTCAAGATGCTTACTCTGCAACAACTTCTTCCCATGCTCTCCCAGGATGCTTGGATGGTGACATTGGACTTGAAGGAAGCCTATTTACACATTCCCATCAGACAGGAACGCAGAAAATACCTCAGATTAAAGGCAGGTTCGAGACACTTTCAATTCTCTGTACTGCCCTTTGGCTTATCTACCGCGCCCAGAGTCTTTACCAAGTGCCTGGCTCCAGTAGTAGCTTATTGCAGACTCCAAGGAATTCAAATTTACCCCTACCTGGACGACTGCCTTATTCAGGCAGACAGCAAGGATCTTTTACTTCAACATCTACAGTTTGTTCAGCGTCTTCTCCTACTACTGGGATTCTCAGTGAAGGGTTGGGAGGATGGCCTAACGCTTAAGGTGTTTGCCTTACAAACACAAGGTACAGGGTTTGAATCTCACAGGGGATAATTGTCTAGGCTTAAAATGGCTCGCAAGAGCAGTTAGCCTAGTATGAATCTATGAAAAAAAAAAAAAAAACACAAAAAAGTCACATTTGATCCCCTCGCAACAAATGAACTTTTGGGGAGCTCTTCTAAACACAAGCTTACAAAGGGCCTTCCTTACTCCAGAAAAACAAGTACAGCTGGCATCAATTTTCAAAACATTGGCTACTTTAACTCAGCTCACTGCAAGGAAATTCCTGCAGGATTTGGGCTACATGGCTTCTTGCATCCTGTTGATTCCAAATGCAAGGCTTCATATGAGAAAACTTCAATGGTACCTAAAGAGTGTATGGTCTCAGCATTACCACAGCCTGGAAATTATGATACCTCTGATTCCCTGCCTCCAAAAGGAGTTCCTTTGGTGGTCCAGGGCTTGTGCTTCAAACAAAGGGAATCCCTTTCGTCTACCTCATCCTGTTCAGATCATTACCACAGACGCCTCGGATTATGCTTGGGGAGCTCATTACCTAAACAATTGCCAGCAGGGCTACTGGACAAAGAAGCATCTTACCTGACACATCAACTTGAAGGAAATGTTGGCAGTCCAAAATGCTCTTCTAGCCTTCCAGAGTCTTTTGCAACCAGGCCATCTTCTGATTCGCACAGACAATATCACAGTCATGTGGTACATAAACAAGCAAGGGGGCTCTCACTCCTACCCCCTTTGCAGACTAGCCATGAGCCTATGGGACACAGCTCTAAATCTAAATCTGCATCTTCAAGCTCAATTCATTCCAGGAAAACAGAATCTCTTAGCAGACAGCCTAAGCAGAAATCTTTTGGATCCTCACGAATGGATGCTGGACCCCAACATATTCAGCAGGATTACAGCAGTTTGGGGAGTCCCTCAGATAGATCTGTTTGCATCTCATCTCAACCATCAGCTGCCTCTCTTTTGCACCAGGTCCTTCCACAAAGCAGCTTGGAAAGTGGATGCCCTGTCTTTCAGCTGGAGGAATCTTTCTGGATATGCCTTCCCTCCTCTTCCTCTTCTGCCTCGGGTGTTACTGAAAATAAAACAGGACAAACCCAAGATTTTCATTTTGATAGCTCCAAATTGGCCTCGGCAGTTTTAGTATCCAACTTTAAGACACCTGTTTTTGGAACCTCCATGGATTCTGCCTCTGTTTCCTTCTCTTCTGTCCCAGCATCAGGGTCAGATGTTTCACTCTCAAATCAAGACTCTTTGCCTGGCAGCTTGGCTTTACAAGGGCCTTTGACTCCTTCTGCTTTTCCCAAACAAGTTTTGGATGTTCTCTTAGAAGCTAGGCGTCCTAGCACTAGAAAATCCTATACTTCTAAATGGAAAAGATTTTGTATTTGGATGCGGGACCGAGGTTCTAACCCTCTCTTGCCTGACATTTCTTCCATTCTACTTTACCTCTCAGACCTTTTTCTTAAAGGCCTCTCCTTTTCCTCCATTAAAATCCATGCTTCTGCTATCTCGGCTCATTACAACACTGATCCCCCCTTTTTTCTCACCAGCTGGTGAGACAATTCTTGAGAGGGGCTAAGAATTTAAGACCTCCCAGAACTCCTCCTGTTCCTGCTTGGGACCTTAATTATGTTTTGGAAAAACTAACTTTACCCCCCTTTGAGCCTGCGGCTGCTTCGGATATCAAGTTCCTTTCCTGGAAGACAGCTATTTTATTAGATTTGACTTCTGCCAGAAGGGTTTCTGAGTTGCAAGCTCTCATGGCTGTGGAACCATACCTTAGTTTCCACCAAGACAGAGTTGCCTTGAGGACCAATCCTACATTTATGCCTAAGGTGATTTCTAAAGTGGCTTTAAATCAGACTATTCACCTTCCTACTTTCTTTCCAAATCCTCAAAACAAAGGGGAAAGGATTTTGCATTCATTGGACGTACAAAGACAACTAAGGTTTTACCTGGATAGAACTAAAGATTTCAGGAAATCTGATCAGTTGCTTATCTCTTATGCCTCTAGTTCTCTAGGCAAGGCTATCTCTAAACAAACTGTTTCCAAATGGATTGCTCATGGGATAAGGTTTTGTTACTCTCACTTTGGGAAACAAATTCCAGGTACTGTTAGAAGTAATTCTACTAGAGCAGCTGCCACTTCAGCAGCTTTTCTCAGAGGAAGTTCCTACCAAGGACATTTTGGAAGCTGCCACTTGGAGCTCAGTGCATACTTTCTCTAAGCACTATAATCTCCCTTTGTATTCTAAGTCTAGGGCAGGTTTTGCCTCTGCTGTCTTGCAGGGTCTTCTTGCTGCCCCTTCTTCTGCATAACCTCCTCCCTCATCACAGCTTTGGGATTCCACCCTACAGTTATGACTGCAACAGTGAAACACGAAGAACATAGTACAGTTGTGTACATCTACCATAAATGTAGATGTTCGAGTGTCTTCACTGTTGCAGTCGGTGTTTCCCTCCCACCTGTCCCCTCTTATCTTCCTCTTCTTTTGTGGTGTATTTGTGTTTCCTTTTTGGACACCTTTTGGTTATTTTGGGGACTTCTGACATCTGGGGCAAGAAAGACTGGAGAAGATGGTGTCGGCTGTCAGCTTTATATCCCTGCGTTCTGACGTCAGGGTGCTTGCTGGAACAGCCGACGCCGGACCCAGACTTTGGGATTCTGGCCGACCTCGGGCTGCCTGCCGGTAGGATCACCCTACAGTTATGACTGCAACAGTGAAGACACTCGAACATCTACATTTATGGTAGGTGTACACAACTGTACTTTTAGGGAGCTCTACCAGACAGCAGCCTGGCTGGGAGTCTGTGTGCAGCGTATAGCAAAAGGGATACCCTGTATGTTCCCATGTGATCTATGAATGCAACTTGAATTTGCAGCAGAGAAAGAGAGAGAATAAAATAGCTTGAGGTGTGGAGGGAGTGAGACCAGAAAGAGGCCAAAGCTGCAGAAAGAGAAAATCATTATCAGCGTGATGCAATGTTTACCCTTCCCCAAGTGTGCACATAAGTACTAGTGTTGAATCCCCTGCACTGGACGTCAACCAGGGTCAATACTGAATAGTATCCTCCATACATAGAAAGGGGGGGGGGACTGTAATAGTTTTATTCATGCATGTGAATGGGGTATGTAGTCAGCACCAAATTGACCACAGTCAATGAGTGAGGGTTTTAACCCTTTTCTTGTGGCTAAATGTATCTCTGCCATAGTAAGATGTCCGTGTCCAATTGGCTTGAATATAGTAACATAACGAGTATTTTTGAATGTTTTAATCTTACATCTGAGTCTTATAAAAAGAAGAGAAGCAAGAGAAAGACAGATGACAATCATCGATTTTATTGCAGAATTAATCACTTATTATAAAGGGTGGTTAATTGATGTCATTACTCCATTTTAAATGTTGGAAAACTTTAAAGGGAGCAAGCACCTGGTATTTAACTTGAAGGTATGCGACTCTGTGTGAGAATGTACTTCAGCTGGGCAAATTTGCGCAAGACAGAGGTACCCAGCACTGTATGTGGGTATAAGAAAATCCACAGGGGCAGTCTGTAAACTGTCACAGGAGGTTCCATAGACAAAGGGGAATGCCACTGGTTTCAGTACATGCTGAAGCATTTGCTGTTGAAATATCTACAGAGAATGGCTGGGAAGCAAAAGAAGTGGCACCATGGTAATGATGGATGTTTTTCGTGTTTCACTGTTGCAGTCATTACATTTGGGTTATCCTGCTGGCAGGTTGCCCTCAGTCGGCCTGTATTCCAAAGTCTTGGGTCTTGCGTCGTTTGCAGTCACCTCTTCCGTGACGTCAGGTTGTCAGGGGTTATAAAAGATGCAGCCGACACCATTTTCTTCAGTCTCTTGCCACACGGTGCCCGAAGCAGAAGCAGTTTGCAAGTGCCAGTCGGCCGACTCCTGAGATTTTCGTGTTCAAGTTTCAGATCCGAAGTCATCATTAAAAGCTAAGTACCCCATTGGGGAAACTTTTTTCTTGTTCCAGACTGATATCAGAAAAAGTTAATAATTGTATTTCTTGTGGGAAGCTAATGCCTCATAAGAACTTTCATTCTTACTGTATTTCTTGCCTAGGCCCTGACCACGACATTTCTAGTTGTCGGTTTTGTGCTAGATTTAACCAACGCACTATTAAGCGTCTGTACGATTTTGCATTAAGCTATTTTGGGCGAAAATTTAATTATACAATGTTGTCGGATAGCCATCCGACTACCGGAGTTCACAAAAAACGCAAAGAAAAAGACAGGCAACCAAGGTCCAAAACCAACTAAGCTTCTCCTAAGCAAGTCACCGGTTCTCAGTGAGGCACTTTCGCAGCCCCTGACGCCCGCTACTTTAGAGTCGCAGGCCGCTACCGACTCCCACATGGACACTTCCACTGGGAGAGCCAAGATTTTTCAGAATCTAAAAAGAGGCTCAGAGATTTCCTTTTACTACCTCAACACAGGCCTCTAGCCATTCCACCTGTGTTAGACATTGTAGATGATGTCTTCTCAGAGTCTAGTCTGACCCCTGACTCCTTACCTCCAGCTCCTGTTATGCTGGACAGATACTACAGGGTCCCCGACTCTCAGAAATTCCTTTTCAAAAACCCTACTGCAGACCCAGAAACTATTTCTCAGGGTCCCAAAGGGGTCAAGGCTTCCACTGCAAAAAAACCTACCCCCTCTGACAGAGATTCTAGGGCACTGGATAGATGGGGAAAAAAGATTTACACATCTGCTACCTTAGCTATAACGGCCTTAAATTGCTAGTTTCATATGCTGAAATATCAGCAATATATCATGACACTGCTTAAACAGAAAATGATGGTAAATTCTGAATGTGCAGAAAACAAAGAAATGCAGGATTTATTGCATGCAGCTGAACAAGTTGGAAAGCATACTTTGCAATGTGGTTTTGATTCTCTGGAGGCCTCCTGCAGGATTGCTGTTACGGGTTCTGTCATTAGGAGGCATGCCTGGTTAAAGGAACAAAATCTGCCTGATCATGTTGAAGCAAAATTATTAGATGCTCCATTTACAACATGATACCTTGTTTGGTGTTAAGGCAGAAGAGGTGTTAAAGAAAATGGAGGACAAAGCTAAATCTATGCAGACGGTCAAGGATTTCTTACAGGTACAGCCACCTAGATTTAGCAGACACTGGCCTACAAAGAATTGGTCCTTTCCAGTCTCAGACAGACCTCAGAGGGGAAGAGCCAGATGCCCTAGAGGCAGATTACAGCCGCAAGGTCCTACAGGTCTAAGCAATGGGGTGCTTCTACCTCCAAAGGTGGAGAAGACAAATCACAACCATAGGAAACAGTCCCAATGACTTCCCCCTGCCTGCACCAAGCATTTATCTTCTGGCCACACCCTTAGGGGGGAAACTAGCACTTTTTTCTCAAAATTGGCACATTATAACCCAGGACAAATGGGTTCTAGACAGTGTCACAAGGCTACAAGTTTCACTTCCATACCCTGCCAAGGGCAAACAGTTGGCCAGACCTGCCAAAAATTCAATGGGCAGAGGCTCAAAAACAAGTCGCAGCTCTCATGGACATGAGGGCTATTCAACAAATGCAACAGCAGGGACAAGGATTTTACTCAAGACTGTTCTTGGTACCCAGAAAGGACAAAGCATGGAGACCTTTACTGGGCTTATCTATTCTAAACACTTTCCTGGATATACCATAATTCAAGATGTTGACCTTGCAGCTGCTTCTGCCCATGCTGGACAGCAAGGCTTGGCTTATGACTTTAGACCTAAAAGAGGCATACCTGCATGTCCCAATCAGACAGTCATGCAGAAGATACCTCAGATTCAAGGCTGGCTCAAAGCATTACCAATTATGTGCACTGGCCTTTGACTTATCTACTGCGCCCAGGGTCTTCACAAAGTGCCTGGCACCAGTAATTGCGTACTGCAGACAAAGAGGAATGCAAATATATCCTTACTTGGACGACTGCCTCATACAAGCAGCGAACAAGGACATTCTACTTACAGCGTCTGACATTTGTAAAAAGACTTTTAACATGCCTAGGGTACACAGTCAACAAAAAGAAATCAAAACTAGTACCCTCTCAAAAGATAATATTCCTGGGTGCAAGCTTAAGTACAACTGCCCAGATAGCTTATCTCACTCCAGACAAACAAAGGCAACTGACTACCTATTTCAAGGAGATTGCAACAAAGGCCCAATTATCTGCAAGAAAAATTCTGCAGGCTTTGGGCTTCATGGCATCCTACATCTTACTAGTTCCATATGCAAGACTGCATATGAGGAAAATTCAGTGATACCTAAAAAGTGTCTGGACACAACATTGCCACAGCCTGGAAACAAGGATTACTCTTATTCCCTGCCTGCAACAGGAGTTTCAATGGTGGGCAAAGGCTTGTCACCAAAACAAGGGTCAGCCATTCTCACTAGCCCCAGCCAGGCAGAGCCTAACGACGGATGCATCAGATTATGCCTGGGGGGGCACACATGGCAGGGAGAGGCATTCAGGGCACCTGGTCCACAAGCCAAAAGTATCTACATAGCAATCAAAAAGATATGCTAGCTGTTCAAAATGCCCTGACAGCCTTCAAGGCCTTGTACTAGAAAATCCTATGCTGGGAAATGGAAGAGATTTTGTGCTTGGAACCAAGCTCAAGGAACTGATACAGCTGTCCCAAATATTCCTCAGATTTTGCAATGTTTAACTGAGATGCTGGACAATACTGCGGTGGTGGTGCTGCAGTAGCGTTGTCGCCTTGTAGCAAGACGTTGTCCCGTTCGATTCTCAGCTAGAGCGTCTTCTGTGTGGAGGCATACGTGAATGGGGCGTGCCTTCGTTGAAGGTTGTGCATCAGGGCTGGTAACCCGGTACGTAAAAATCCACTACCAATCATTAGCGGACCAGAGTTCCGCTGTGGTGACCCCTAACCGGGAAAAGCCGAAAGACACAAACTGAGATGCTGGACAAAGGCCTATCTTTTTCATCAATTAAAATCCATGCCTCTGCCATTTTGGCTCATTACAATACAGAGCCACCACTCTTTTCTCATCCTTTATTAAGGCAGTACCTCAGAGGAGCCAAAAACTTAAGGCCTCCAAGGAGAACGCCAATACCTGCATGGGACCTCAATTATGTCTTTGAAAAACTCACCTTACCTCCTTTTGAGCCATCTGCTATTGCGTATCTAAAGTTCTTATCTTGAAAAACAGCTCTGCTCCTAGCAATAACTTATGCAAGACGAGTTTCAGAGCTACAGGCTCTCATGGCTGTAGAACCCTTTATCATTTTTTTATCCAGACAGGGTTTCTCTGAGAACAAACCCTACATTTATGCCTAAGGTGGTATCCAGTGTAGCCCTTAACCAAACAATTCATTTGCCAACTTTTTATCCAAATCCACAGAACAAGGGGGAGAAAATTCTGCATTCTTTGGACGTACACAGACAACTTAGATTCTACTTGGACAAAACTAAAGTTTACAGAAAGACAGATCAATTACTAGTGGCATATGCCACAGCATCACATGGAAAGGCCATCTCCAAGCCAACTATTTCAACGTGGATAGGTCACTGCATTCGTTTCTGCTACTCACAGCATGGCAAACCAGTGCCTAAGGGCATTAGGCCACATACAACCAGAGCTGCAGCCACCTCTGCAGCCTTTCTCAGGGGAGTACCAACCAAAGACATTTTAGAGGCTGCTACTAGGAGTTCAGTACATAACTTTACAAAACATTACAATCTGCCTCTTTACTCTAAATCCAGAGCAGGCTTTGCCACTGCAGTTCTGCAGGTCTTCTTAGCCGCTTCTAATGCTGTTTAGCCAGCCCCCCCAACCATAGCTTTGGGACTCAACCCAAATGTAATGACTGCAACAGTGAAACACGAAGAACATAGTACAGTTGTGTACACTTACCATAAATGTAGATGTTCGAGTGTATTCACTGTTGCAGTCCAGGTTACCCACCCGCCATCCCCTTTAGTTTTGCTGGAACATATCTTTACTTCTCTAATCTCTACAACCTAGGTGGTGTATTTGCTTATAGATGAAGGTAAAGCTTATTTTGGTGCATGTATGTTTTACTTACATATTTTTAGCCTACCCTTTTGGGGGCACCTGACATCTGGGGCAAGAAAAATTGAAGAAAATGGCATTGGCTGCATCTTTTATACCCCTGACGACCTGATGTCAGGGAAGAGGCGACAGCAACTGGACCCAAGACTTTGGAATTCAGGCCAACTGAGGGCAACCTGCCAGCAGGATAACCCAAATGTAATAACTGCAACAGTGAATACACTCGAACATCTACATTTATGGTAAGTGTACACAACTGTACTATTGTTTTGAGACTGCAGCTGCTCCAGATTACTAGAAGGGTATGCACTGTATCCTGCTGTAGAGAAAAATAAAACATTACCAAGTGGACACTGCATCAGACATAAATGTTGTTAAGTCTGTAGCTGTTTGAGAGGAGGAGTGCACTTGCCCTTTTAGTTGGAGCTATAGGAGAGGCACCATTTCATTTGTTATTGGTGAGAGTTCACTTGTACTAGGAAAGGGCAGAGAAACAAGCAGGTGGCGATGCTTGAGGCTGTCTTCACATGTTTTAATCTGAAACTAGTTTGATGATACATAGTTACTATGTATTCACTGAAAACCTACGTAAAATATTTTGTTTGTAAGTGTTGTAATTTACCTGTGCATAGAAAAAAATTGTGGAGCTTTTCTCCCAGGGCAGTAAAGTGATAGAATACATTGTACACTTATGATTACATACAACTAGACATGAAAACAAGCATGTGAAGAAATCAACGAGGAGGAGACCCGACCAGTGGCCACACATCTGACGGAGCTTCTTAATTTGTCTACTTGAGAAAAAAAAACTAGGTAATAGCCATAAGCCTGAATCCGAGCTACAGCTGTTGAAAGGTATTTGATCCCTTGTGAAAGGAAGTACTTCAGGGAAAGAGCTGTGTAGTAGCAGTATGCATGTGAATCTGAGCCACAGAGATTGAAAGGTACTGGATTTAATTTGAAAATGGCTGACTCGAGGGAAGAGTTTGGTAAGGACAGTAGGCCTGAAACTGTGAACCCACAACTACCAGAAGACTTGACTTGCTTTGGAAGTAGAGCTGGGGAAGTTTTTAAAAAGAGAGTTGAAACAGACAGGTTTTGTATCCAGCCTTACAGAACTTTGATGCGTGTCAGAGGGCGTCTGCATACTGGTTTGTGGGATTATTGTACCTAGAGTGATTTACTCAAGGAGGACTAGAGGGAGAAGGGATATGGCATCTGGTTGTCCCAAGGGCCTACTGTTTAGAACTTCTGGTCATAACCCTTGATGTTTTTATTTTGCAGTCCTCAATTTGAGGTATCCTGCTGCAGGTAGCCTGTGTCCAGTCCGAATTCTGGAACCATACCCTACCCCAGGGCATCAGATAATGCCATCCCACCAAAAGTATAAGTCCATCAGTCATATAAAGAGTCCATTGGCAAATACCATCATCAGATCTTTTTTGCCATGTATTTATAGTAGAGGAATGTTTCTCACAACACTCGATCTGTTGGTCTGCTGCCAACTTCCAACATCCAGGTATACAGTCTCAGGAACCTTCTCACGTACAAGAAGTAGTGTGGATCCCACCTTGCCCTTCTGAGATCACAGTATGAACACTTTTGCCTCAGGAGGAGTGTTGAATATGGGGTCTGGGAGGATGCATGAAAAAATAGTGGCATAGACACCTACATAATAGTTGCACCAAAGGCTTTGGTTGAAACCAACTCTTTGGGCAGGTGCTGCAGAAAAGAATCACCTGACTCAGGGCCACTAACTCTAGGGAAAGAGCTGTTTGAAACTCTCTTGCACTTCTGAAGCTTATCACTGTATTTTTTCTTAGGCAGGAGACTCCCAAGGGCTTTGAAAGACTCCTTGGCAGCACAGAACCAGGCTTGTGTCCGTTTTTTGGCTGTAGGGTCCTAGAGAGACTAGCACCTTTTGAAGATTGTCCTCAAGGTAAATGAAACGCAATGTGAACAGTAGTCCACCTTGTGCTCTGGGCTGAAGCAAAACAAACACTTAGAATACAAATCTTTTTAGGATATTTGTTTGCTTACATGTCATACAGTTAACATTTAACTACAAGTTCTTCAGAACTTGAGCAGCTTCAGACATTAGCCAAACAGTCAAACAGGGAAAAAAGAAAAAAATATAAAAGAAAACCCTATTGGGTACCTGTCTGGCTACTTGGCTGTAGGCTTACTGATGAACTGAAAGGTTTGTGAAGGATACGTAATGTAGACTGCATGGCAAGAAAGATCTGACAACCCTTTATATACCACTGATGTGCTCAACACCTTTCGTGGGAGGGCATCAGCTGATGGCCTGGTGGATGATAAAGCTTTGGAAGTCAGGCTGGTCACAGACTATAACTGCAAGCAGGATATCACAAATGTGAGGGCTACAACAGTGAATCTTCTCAAATATCAACATTTATGCTAAGTTCATAACATGTCTGTGTTATATTCCTTTTTCAGGACATATGAGCATGAAGTACACAAAAGAGACTTGTGTAAAATTTCTGTGAGCCAGGCAAAAGACATGAGAGGGTACTGCAAGTCATGTCAGCAGTGGCAAAAGGTTTGCAAGTATGGGGACAAGGTCAAAATCACTTTGGTGCTGCTACTTGTTGAGGACAGCCGTGGTTATTGTGGGTATCATTTTAACCCAAGCTTGACAGGTGAGAGGTATATCTTGATGATGGTTCTATGCTACTAGGAGCCCTGAAGCAGTGATGATGTCCTTTATTGAAGCTATAAAACGTGGCATGTGCTTTCTTAGATAATTTTCATCAAGGAAAGTTTTCCTTCAGATGTACTTACCGACAGAGGGGCAGACTTCATGGTGAACTTGCTGATCAGTTTCTGGAAGTGCTATATGGTAAAACAGTTAAAAATTATCCCGTACCATACGCAGACATAAATGCACTGGGAGACAGACAGAGATAACTTTATTAATCCAATGCAGAGAGCATTCACAAACCAGTTTGTTTAAAGGAAGGACAATCTTCTTATTTCATGTTTGCTTAAAGAGAAGTGTCCTAAGAACCTTTTTGTTTTTGCCCATTTGAGCTACTTTATGGCCAAAGGTTGAAGAAGCCCATAGACTTGATTCCCAGTGAGCAGAAAGGCGAATGTGATTCTCAAAATGAGTCCTTTATTTTTTACAAGAACACCTTGCTCAACAGCAGCAAAAGGTCTGGTATGTGACATATGACCAGACAGCTAGACCCATTGAATATATATTAAGATAAAAGATAATGATGATGATTGTTTGTCTGACAGAGTAATCAGCAGGCAGCATGGGTCTTTCACTGTTATGAGAAGGGTAAGCAGTGTTAATCATGCATTGAATGTTTCCAGGTAGAAGGCAAAATTACAACTCTGTCACAATAACATGATAAAACCCTGTGGTAAAGATGCACAGGTATCTGCATAGGAATACAGAAGAAATCAGAGAAAAAGCTTTATGGTTAACCATTTCAGTAATGATCATTCTGGTACCTTAACAAATGAGTAGTGCTGTTACAGCAGCTGCCCTCTACCTAAGTTGGTGAAATCCAAGTAGTACTACAGAAATTTCTGTGGTCATGTTCACTGTTTGCCAAGATGTATCCAATTGGTGAATCATCACATAGATATGGACCCAGTGACTGATCAGAAGGGCAGAGTTAACTTTTAAGACAAAGAAATGCTTGGTAAAAAAGGCATTAGGCTGAAAATATGGATGAAATCCTGCAAAGCTAATGGTTATGACTGTGGTTTGCAGCTGTTCAATGTAAAGCTTATTGGGTGTAGCAGATGCTGATCTTAACCTTGAGAAGGTAGGAGTGTGCATTTGTCATATGCTGTCAGGATCAGCCTATTCACATATTAATTGGCAGCAGTGCATATTGTGAAACTGTAGCCATGGACTATTGCATTCATCAGGATTATAGAAAAAATGTTAACTGTGCCTGGTAGATGATCACAGACTAAGGGCTGAAGTACATCATGAAATGTCTGTCGACATGAGATATGCATTCAAATGGGTCATAGCAACATCCAAGTAGGAAAAGCATTCTGGTCAAGAATACGGAATGGAAGCGAGTTCTCCATCCCATAATATAGAGTCTGGCCGTTAGCATAGAGGACTAAAGTTCTGGCCTGCTAATGAGCACAGGGTATGAATCTATCCACCTTTTTTGTTTTCTTCAGTTTTAGCTGTATAGTTTTGTTTGCCTGTTTATTTTAATGACAGTTATGTGTGAACTATAGATGTTCTTCGTGTTCCACTGTTACACTTATCACACTTTGGTTATCCTGCCACGGGTAGCCCTCAGTCAGCCCGAATACCAGAGGCTTAGTATTTCAGCGTCGATTGCTTTCTCTCCAGGACTGACGTCGGGTCATCAGTGGTATAAAATCAAGCAGCTGACACCATTACATCAGTCTTTCTTGCCGAGGAACCCGAAGCAGTTCGCACGAGTGCCGGTCGGCCGCTACTTGAGATGTTCATCGTGTTTCACTGTTGCAGTCATTACACTTGGGTTATCCTGCTGGCAGGCTACACGCAGTCGGCCAGAATTCCAAGTCTAGGTCTGGTGTCTGTTGCTGTTGCCTCTTCCCTGACGTCAGTGCGCCAGGAGTATAAAAGATGCAGCCGACGCCAGTTTCTTCAGTCTTTCTTGTCGCGCGGTGCCCGAAGCAAAAGCAGTTCGCAAACCGAAGTCTTCAATAAAGCTAAGTACCCCATTGGGGAAACTTTTTCTTGCTCCAGACAGATGTCAGTAAAAGTTAACAATTATATTTCTTGTGGAAAGCAAATACCTCAAAAGGATTTTCACTCTTCCTGTATTCCTTGCCTAGGCCCTGACCACGACATTGCTAGTTGTCGGTTTTGTGCTAGATTCAACCAACGCACTATTAAGCATCGGTTTGATTTTGCTTGGCATTACTTTGGCCGAAGATTTAACTACATAATGCCGTCAGAACAACCGACGACCGGAATTCATAAAAAACGCAAAGACAAAAGGACAGGCATCCGAGGTCCAAAACGGACGACAAAGCCTCTTCTAGGCCAGTCGCCGGTTCTCAGTGAGGCGCTTTCGCAGCCCCTGACACCCGCTACCTCAGAGCTACAGTCCGACTCCCACGTGGAGACAACTAGGCCTCTGGAAACTCAATGTATTGCACCTACGGAAACTATTCCCTTAGATGGGTCCGGAGCCGCTGAGCAGGCATCGGCTTCTGAGGGTGTCTTCAGACCTTCACAGATTATTATTAAGTCTACTTCAGCAGCTAAAGCAAAGTCTAAAACACCATTAAAGACAAAGAAACAAGTACAGCATTCCCCTGTACAGTCATCCATGCCAAAGAAACAAATACTTAAGATGGCCGAGGACCTAATTACTTTGATCAGGGGTTCCCATCCCCCTCCTGATAAAAGGCCTAGGCAAGACACTGACTATGACTCCTCTGACCAGGTTTCTATTTCCTCTATTTCTCTTCAGAACAGGGATATTCTTTTCCTCCCTATGAGGACTCTGATGCTGAAGAATCTATCCCTTCAGCCTTTCCTCCTGAGGATTACTCTTTTGGGGAAACCCTGCACACCATGAGGGAGCATTTCCATTGGGGAGCCAGGATTATTGAATCCAAGAAACGGCTCAGAGGCTTTCTTTTACTGCCTCAGCACAGGCCCCTTGCTATCCCCCCTGTACTGGATATTGTTGATGATGATTTTTTCTGAATCCAGTTTGTCTCCTGATTCTTTACCCCCCGCACCAGTCAAGCAGATGGGTACTACAGGGTCCCAGACTCTCATAAATTTCTTTATAAAAACCCTGCTGCTGACCCAGAAACAATTTCTCAGGGTCCCAAAGGGGTCAAGGCTTCCACTGCAAAAAACCCTGTTCCCTCTGATTGGGGTTCTAGAGCTCTGGATAATTGGGGGAAAAAGTTTACACTTTCGCTACTTTAGCTGTAAGGGCTTTAAATTGCCAGTTTCACATGCTTAAATAACAACAATATTTAATGTCTTTGCTAAAACAAAATGCTTACAAGCTCAGAATGTCCTGACAATAAGGAAATGCAGGATTTATTTCATGCAGCGGAACAAGTGGGAAAGCATACTCTGCAATGTGGTTTTGATTCATTAGAGGCTTCTTGCAGAGCCGCAGTTACAGGCTCTGTCATTCGAAGGCATGCTTGGTTAAAAGAACAAAGTTTACCTGATCATGTTAAAGCAAAATTATTGGATGCGCCAATACAGCATGATACTTTGTTTGGTGTTAATGCAGAAGAGGTGTTAAAGAAAATGGAGGATAAAGCAAAATCAATGCACACAGTAAAGGATTCCTTACAGGTTCAGCCACCTAGATTTAGCAGGAACTGGCCTTCTAAAAATTGGTCCTTTCCAGTGTCAGACAGGCCACAAAGAGGCAGATACAGATGCCCAAGAGGCAGATCTCAGCCCCAAGGCTCATACTGACCTAAACAATGGGGTGCTTCAGCCCCCAAAGGCGGAGAAGTCAAATCACAACCTTATAGGAAACAGTTAGTACACTATTGGTTTAAGTCCAATTTAGCCTAGGTTAACATATATATATTTAATAAATTATTATTTAAAGTATTTTTTCTGACAAACAATTCAATATAAATTAAGGTAGTAAGCATCAAAGTGTATTTATGTATTTTTTATGTTCTTTTCATGTTTTTTTATGTTCATTTTATGATTTGCATAGTAATTGCAATAATATTTCCTTCAGAGTTATTTATGTTCATATATCATTAGTGTTAAATTACTGAGTAAGGAATAATATTATACATACACATTAAGTGGATAGTCCATGGGAGTATTTGCATGCAATTTATGAGGGTATAAATATACATTTTTACACACATTGCATCAATATCGTATTACGTTTGAGCATTGCATTATTTAATGAATTATGAATTTGTCACAATTCATTAATTTATTTTAATTATTTAAGTTTTCATTATGATTATGTTTATCGATATTTGTATATGTATAAATTAGGTTACATGTATATATAACATGAATTCATAGTCATTTTAATTAATTGTAGCTTAATTATGTCTAGTATAATTGTTAATTAGTATATTTAATATTAATTAGGTTGTTTAATTAATTAATTTATTGTGTATATAATGGGGAGGTAATCAGTGATTAGATCATTCTGAAGAAGTTCGTCTTGGCGGACGAAACCCGGGTAAATCTGTTGGATTACTTCCTTGGCGTTCTGTTGGCTGTATTAGTTTGTCTGTTTCAAGATTAAATTCCATTATTGCTGTGGACCCAATTTGGTAACATCTTTCAGCGTGGATTTTTTGAAAACAGTGTGAACATTCAATTCTAACGAGGAAGTACGTGCTATTGCTGTAGTATACTCGGTTTGTGGAACTTCCTAGTCGTAAGTTACAAGTTTGTGTTCCCAACGTATTCTTATAGGAAACAGTCCCAATGACTTCCCTCTACAAAAGCCAAGCACTTATCTTTTGACAGCACCCTTAGGGGGAAAACTAGCACTATTTTCACAAAATTGGTACATAATCACCCAGGACAAATGGGTACTGAATATTGTTTCTCAAGGTTACAGGTTCCACTTTCACACCCTACCAAAGTCAAAAGGTATGCCAGACCTGCCACAAAACCAATGTGCAGAGGCACAAAAACAAATTTCTGCTTTCATGGACATGAGAGCTATTCAAAAAGTACCACAGCAAGAACAGGGGCAAGGATTTTACTCAAGACTTTTCTTGGTACCCAGAAAGGACAAAGCCTTGAGACCAGTATTGGACCTGTCAATTCTAAATATGTTCCTGGATGTTCCAAAATTCAAAATGTTGACACTGCAGCAACTTTTACCCATGCTGGGCAAGAAGGCTTGGCTAGATGTCCTTCAAGGATGCATCTGCAGTCATAACATATGGGTTGTCCTGCCTCGGGCAGCCCTTCGGTCGGCCAGATTCCAAAGTCTGGGTCTGGCCTCGGCTGATGTCGCACTTTCCCCGACGTCAGAGCTTCTGGGGTATAAAGGCACCAGCCGACGCCATTTTCCTCAGTCTTTCTTGCTGCGCGGTGCCCGAAGCAGAAGCTGTTCGCAAGTGCCGGTCGGTCAGATCCAGAGATTTCAGCTACCGAAGACTTCGAAAAAAGCTAAGTACCCCGTTGGGGACTCTTTCTTGCCTCAGCCGATGTCAAAGTAAATAATTGTTTAACTTGTGGGAAACAAATACCTCATAAGGATTTCCATTCTTACTGCCTTCCTTGCTTAGGCCCAGACCACGACGTATCAGCTTGTTTAGCCTGTGCCTCCTTCAACCGATGGACTCTTAGACGTCGGTCGGAGTTTGCAGAAGAATTTTTTGGAACAGATTTTGCATATAAAATGCCGTCGGAGACTCCGACTACGCATATGGCCAAAAAACGCAAGGAAAAGGACCGACACTCGCAGCCCGCGGTTTCGGCTGAAACCACCGCTAGGCCTACCGCGAGTGTCTCGGTTTCGGCTGAAACAGAGTCCTCGGTTCTTACTACGACCGAAACCATACCTCCGACAACCGAGGCCAGAGAGGCCCCGGCTGAGTCGGCTTCAGAAATCCCTACCGAAGCTATTGCTCAAGAATTGTCCGACACCATTCCTTTGGACATTTCTACACCTGCACGTGGGGCAGCTAGGCCCCCTGTTTCTATGTCTATTAAGGCCTTCTCCAGGGCTAAAGCTGCCAAACTTTCAAAAGCTTTGCCTGCCAAATCTACTTCACAGAGGCCTTCTTCAAGTTCTCAAATTCTCAGTCTTACTGAGGACCTTATATCCTTAATTAGGGGTTCCCAACCTCACCCAGACAGGGCATCCCAACCTCCACCAGACAAAAGGCCCAGGACTGATCCCTCTGAACCTCTCTCCTCTGATTACTCCACGGATGGATCTGATTTGTCAGACCATCAGGAAGGCCTACTAAGCCTTATGAGGATTCAGATGCAGAAGATTCTATTCCTTCGGCCTCCCCACCTGAAGAATTTTCCTTTGGGGAGACTTTGCACTCCATGATGGAGCACTTTCAATGGCAGGGTCAGGATTTTTCTGATTCTAGAAAAAGATTAAGGACCTTTTTGCATTTGCCCCAGCATAGGCCCTTAGCCATACCACCTGTTCTAACTGTAATTGATGATGTGTATAATGATGTCAGTACTGCACCTGATTGTCTTCCCCCGACCCCTGCCAAACCTGACAGATATTACAGGGTCCCGGATTCTCACTTCCACCTGTATAAAGCCCATGCTGCAGACCCAGAAACTATTTCTCAGGGCCCTTTGGGGTTGCAGCTGCTACTGCCAAAAATCCCCTACCCTCTGAAAGAGAGTCTAGAGCATTAGAGAGATGGGGTAAAAAGGTTTATACATCTGCTACTCTTTCTGCCAGGGCATTAAACTGTCAATTCCATATGATACAGTACCAAGAATTTTTGTTAGATCAGCTGAATAAGAAGCTTTCTTCTTCTGAACCTTTAGACCGTAAATCCCTTCAGGATTTGGTACACAACTCTCAGCAGGTCAGTAATCATTTCTTAAAATGTGGCTATGATGCACTGGAGGCTTTATTTAGATCAGCTATGACTGGGGCAGTAATTCGTAGGCATGCCTGGCTAAAAGAGCAATCCTTGCCAGACCATGTCAAGGCTAAACTCCTCGATGCTCCAATGGAGAAACAAAATTTATTTGGCTCCCCTGCACAGGAGATTCTAAAGAAAGTGGAAGAAAAAGCAAAATCTGTGCAAACAGTAAAGGAATTTCTGCAGGTCCAACCTCCGAGGTTCAGCAGAAACTGGCCTACAAAGAATTGGTCCTTTCCAGACACCTCCAGAGCACAGAGGGGCAGGAATAGACGCCCTAGAGGCAGAGGTCAATCAAAGGGTGCCTACAGGGGCCGTCAGTGGCAGCCTGCCAACCAGAGTAGTAGTGCCACAGCTGCATCTACAACCACTACCACAGGACAGACACAATGACTTGACTCTGATTCCGCCTACCAGGGATCAACTGGAAGCTCCCTTGGGCGGAAAGCTGGCTTTATTCTCGAAAAACTGGCATTGCATTACAAAGGACACATGGACATTGCAAACAATAGACGAAGGATACAGGTTTCACTTCCACACTTTACCAAAAAGGAGCGGAATGCCAAACCTTCCACCAAACCAGAAGGCAGAGGCTTTAAGACAAATCAACAATTTACTTCAGATGAAAGCGATAGAAATGGTACCATCAATGGAACAAGGCCAAGGATTTTACTCCAGACTATTCCTTGTACCAAGAAAAGAAAACCAATGGAGGCCTATTCTCGACTTGTCCGCACTGAACACGTATCTCATTGTGCCAAAATTCAAAATGCTGACCCTACAGCAACTTCTTCCCATGTTGGGCAAGGAGTCTTGGCTGGTGACTCTAGATCTCAAGGAGGCATACCTGCACGTCCCTATCCGACCAGATTGCAGAAGACACCTCAGATTTCTTGCAGGATCAGAGCATTATCAATTCTCAGCATTGCCCTTTGGCTTATCTACTGCTCCCAGAGTATTCACGAAATGCCTGGCATCAGTAATTGCACATTGCAGACTTCAGGGAATTCAAATTTACCCATACCTGGACGACTGCCTAATACAAGCAGACAACAAGACAAAATTGTTAAAGGACTTGGCCTATGTCATACACCTGCTACAGGCCTTGGGATACACAGTCAACATCCAAAAGTCAAGACTAGTGCCATCCCAAAGGATAACCTTTTTGGGTGCGGATCTGGACACAATCACTCAGATGGCTTTTCTCACAGAAGAAAAACAAAACAACTTCCAGATTATTTCATGACTTTGACAAGACAAACTCAGCTTACTGCAAGGAAAGTCCTGCAGGCCCTGGGTTACATGGCATCCTGCATAATCTTGATCCCACATGCCAGGCTGCATATGAGGAAATTACAATGGTACCTAAGGAATGTATGGTCTCAACACAGGCACAGTCTAGAAACCATGATACCAATCATTCCATGCCTTCAAAAGGAATTCCTGTGGTGGGCTCAGGCCTGCCAGTCCAACAGAGGGTTGCCTTTCAACAAACCAAAACCAAGGCAGACCATCACCACGGATGCCTCAGACCTAGGATGGGGAGCACACATGGAGGACAAATGTATCCAAGGCCTATGGCCTCAAGGACAGCTAAGCATGCACATAAACCAAAAGGAGATGCTGGCAGTGAAGCATGCAATCGAGGCTTTCAAACCATTCATCCAGCAAGGACATCTGTTAATAAGGACAGACAACACCACGGTCATGTGGTACATAAACAAACAGGGAGGCACACATTCCTACCCTCTATGCCGGATGGCAATGAATCTGTGGAACCTATGCCTGAATCTCAATATCCAGCTGCAGGCCAGATTCGTACCAGGAAAAGAGAATTCACTAGCGGACAAATTAAGCAGAACTACCACGGATGCTCACGAATGGATGCTGCATCCAGATATCTTCAAAACCATAACAAAGAAATGGGGAATGCCAGAAATAGACCTGTTCGCCTCCCCACTCAACCACCAACTGAAGAAATTCTGCTCAAGGACATACCACCCACAAGCCTGGAGGGTGGATTCTCTCTCTTTCAGCTGGAATGCCCTAACAGTATATGCCTTTCCACCTCTCCCATTGATGTACAAGGTTCTACTGAAGATCAGGGAGGAACAGCCAAAGGTGATATTAATAGCTCCGGACTGGCCAAGACAACACTGGTATCCGCTACTGAGAAGCATGTCTCAGGCGAACTCATGGTCTCTACCCCTATGGCCTCTTCTTCTAACGCAGAATAATTTCAAGACCCTGCATCCAAACTTGAAAACATTGCAACTAACTGCCTGGAAAATTCCTTAAAACCAAACTGTTTTATCTCAGAGGGTCAAGGACATTATCCTGGAGACTCGCAGACCTTCCACAAGGAAGACATACTCAGCTAAATGGAAGAGATTCCTCATTTGGAGCACATCAAAGGGCACAGATGTCACAGTGGCAAACCTAGCACACATCCTAGAATACTTAGCAGAATTGTTTCCCAATGGCATGTCTTATTCTTCCATTAAGATTCATGCTTCAGCAATTTCAGCAGAATACAATATGGATCCTCCTATCTTCTCTCACCCTCTTCTCAGACAATTTTTGAGAGGGATCAAAAATGTTAAACCTCCAAGGAGACCCCCTCTACCTGCATGGGATTTCAATTTTGTGCTGGAAAAATTGACACTACCTCCTTTTGAACCAGCAGCATCAGCAGACCTACAGTTTTTATCTTGGAAAACTGCTTTCCTTCTGGCAATCACTTCAGCAAGAAGAGTATCCGAGTTACAGGCATTAATGGCAGTGCAGCCTTTCCTTATTTTTCACCAGGATAGAGTGTCTCTGATAACCAATCCTACTTTCATGCCAAAGGTGGTATCCAGGGTATCCTTGAACCAAGCTATTCATTTGCCTACATTCTTCCCTAACCCACAGAACAAGGGGGAAAAACTATTGCACACTTTGGATGTACACAGACAACTACGCTAGTATCTGGACAGAACTAAAACCAGCAGAAAAACTGACCAACTTTTTGCAGCATATGCAACTGGAGTGCAAGGAAAAGCAATTTCCAAACAGACAATTTCAAAATGGATAGGAAATTGCATTTGTTTTTGCTACTCTTTTCATGGAAAGACAGCTCCTGAAAATATCAGGCCTCATTCCACAAGAGCCACAGCCACCACTACAGCTTTCCTACGAGGGGTGGCTACCAAGGACATTTTAGAAGCTGCTACTTGGAGCTCCGTGCATACATTTGCCAAGCATTACAATCTACCTTTATACTCCAGATGCCGAGCAGGTTTTGCAACTGCAGTTTTACAGGGGATCTTAACTACACCATCCTTATCTTAGTACCTCCTCCCCCAGTTTGGCTGTGGTATTCTACCCATATGTTATGACTGCAGATGCATCCTTGAAGGACATAGTACAGTTTTGTACCTACCATAAATGTAGATGTCCGATAGGTATGCATCTGCAGTCAGGATTACCCACCCTCCTTCCCCTCTGTGGTATTCCTAGGGTGCTTACCCCTCTTTCAGCTAGCTGGGGGAATCTATTATGGTGTATTTGTTTGTATGTATATATGTATATATATATTGTTTGCTACTGTTTGGAATTTTCAACATTTATCCAAATTTAGCCTTCCTAGAGGGCACCTGGCATCTGGGCCAAGAAACACTGAGGAAAATGGCGTTGGCTGATGCCTTTATACCCCAGAAGCTCTGACGGGGAAAGTGCGACATCAGCCGAGGCCAGACCCAGACTTTGGAATCCGGCCGACCGAAGGGCTGCCTGAGGCAGGACAACCCATATGTTATGACTGCAGATGCATACCTATTGGACATCTACATTTATGGTAGGTACAAAACTGTACTTTCTTCATGTTTCACTGTTGCAGTCATTAGATTTGGGTAATCTGCTGGTAGGTTGCCCTCAGTCGGCCTGATTAACAAAGTCTTGGGTCCTGCATCGGTTGCTGTCCCTCCTTCCATGACGTCAGGGGTATAAAACACGCAGCCTACGCCATTACATCAGTTTTTATTGCCATGTGGTGCCCGAAGCAGAAGCAGTTCTCAAGTGCCAGTCGGCCTACTCCTGAAATTTTCGTTTTCGAGTTTCAGAACCGAAGTCTTCAACTAAAAAGCCAAGTACCCCGTTGGGGAAACTTTTTCTTGCTCCTTACCGATGTCAGTAAAAGTTAATAATTGCTTTACTTGTGGGAAGCAAATAACTCATAAGGATTTTCATTTGTCCTGTATTCCTTGCCTAGGCCCTGACCACAACATACCTTGCTGTCAGTTTTGTTCTAAATTTAATCAACGCACCATTAAACGTCAGTATATTTATGCTTCTAAATATTTTGGCTCACGCTTTAATTATCCGGAAATGTCGTTGGTTAGCAATCCGACTACTGGAATGCCTAAAAAACGCAAAGAAAAAAACATACAAGGCGTCGAGGTCCAAAACTGACGCCGCTTCTCCTAAGCTAGTTGCCAGCTCACCGGTACTCAGTGAGTCACTTTTGCAGCCCCTGATACCTGCTACTTCTGTTTCGCAGGCCTCTACTGAAACCCATTTGGAGTTCGGTATGCCGCGAGATGCCTCAGTTATGGAATCCGCGGATGTCTCCACCTTAGATGGGTCCGGACTTAGATGCAGAAGATTCCATTCCTTCTGCTTCTCCCCCTGAGGATTTTTCTTTTGGGGAAACTTTACATATCTTAAGGGAACATTTCCACTGGGAAAGTCAGGATTTCTCTAAATCGAAAAAGAGACTTGGGGATTTTCTTCTTCTTCCTCAGCATAGGCCTTTGGCTGTACCTCCTGTTCTAGACAGATACTACAGGGTTCCAGACTCCAACAAATTCCTTTTCAAAAATCCTATTGCAGATCCTGAATCCATTTCTCAGGGTCCCAAGGGCATTAAGCCATCTACTGCTAAAAATCCTGCCCCTTCTGATAGAGATTCCAGGGCGCTGGATAGATGGGGTAAGAATTTATTTTACATTTTTAACCGGGAAAGTCCTACTGGATACATACCCATTTACAGAGGAAGCCCGGGAAGAAAAGCTCCAAGTAACAGAAAACATTTAAAATGCAGGTTACAGTGATATTTAACAAAGATCAAAAAAAAAACAAAATAGGTTACATATTTAAGAAAAAGTTCAAAGTAAGTTAACATTTAGATATGAGAAAGACAACAAAGAGAGAGATGGAAAGAAATATAAAGGGAAAAATAAATATATAAGAGTAGTGTGGGTATAGGAAAAGGATGATCATTAAGAAAGAAAGGAAGAATGAAATAAGAGAAGGGTAGGTTAGGTAGGAAGCAGCAGAGGCTGAAAAGGAGGATGTCCTTCAAGGATGCATCTGCAGTCCTTACAAATGGGTTGTCCTGTCGGCAGGCAGCCCTTCGGTCGGCCGGATTCCAAAGTCTGGGTCTGGCCTCGGCTGGTGTCGCACTTCACCCGACGTCATAGCTGCAGTTATTCGGGTATAAAGGCATCAGCCAACGCCATTTTCCTCAGTCTTTCTTGCCGCGTGGGGCCCGAAGCAGAAGCTGTTCGCAAGTGCCGGTCGGTCAGAACCAGAGATTACTACTACCGAATACTTCTACTACTACCGAAGACTTCTAAAGCTAAGTACCCGTTGGGACTCTTTCTTGCCTCAGCCGATGTCAGAAAAAGTGAATAACTGTTTAACTTGTGGGAAACAAATACCTCATAAAGATTTCCACTCTTACTGCTTACCTTGTTTAGGCCCAGACCACGACGTAGCAGCTTGTCTAGCCTGTGCTTCTTTTAACCGACGGACGCCGACGTCGGTCGAATTGCTGAGGAGTTTTCGGCTCGCTTTTGCTTACATTATGCCGTTGCATCCTCCGACTACGCAAATATCTAAAAGCGCAAGGAAAAGGACCGACACTCGCGGTCCGCGGTTTCGGCGAAACGCGGTTAATAACCACGAGTGTCTCGGTTTCGCTGAAACCGAGCTCGTTCTTCCTTCAGCCGAAAGCTTACCTCCTACCGAGGCCTCATCCAACCTGGTTGAATCGGCTACTGAAATCCCACCTGCTCTTGCAGGTTCCCAGGATTTATCTGATACTATCCCTTGGATATTTCAACCCCTGCGTGGAGCTGCTAGGCCACCTGCAACCATGTCGATTAAGGCCTTTGCCAGGGCTAAAGCAGCTAAATCTACCAAAACTGTGCCTGCTAAGACCCCCTCTCACAGGCCTAGCTCTAGTTCACAAATGCTTACACTAGCAGAGGATCTCATTTCTTTGATCCGGGGATCCCAACCTCACCCAGACAGGGCCTCTCACCCACCTCCAGAGAAGAGGCCTAGAGCAGAGCCCCCTGAGCCAGTTTCTACAGATGACTCCTCTGATGATTCAGATAATTCAAACCCTCCAGAGGGCCCTTTCTCCCCTTATGAAGACTCTGATGCTGAAGAATCCATTCCTTCTGCCTCTCCGCCTGAGGAATTTTCCTTTGGGGAAACCTTGCATGCTATGAGGGAACAATTTCAGTGGCAGGGCCAGGATTTTTCAGACTCTAGAAAAAGGCTTATAACCTTTCTACATTTACCACAGCATAGGCCTTTAGCCATCCCTCCAGTTCTTACTGTGGTGGATGATGCATTTAATGATGCTTGTACTGCTCCTGATTCACTTCCTCCGGCCCCTGCTAAGCCCGATAGGTACTACAGAGTTCCGGACACACATTATCATTTGTATAAGGCTCCTTTTGCAGATCCCGAAACTATCTCCCAGGGACCTAAGGCTGTAGCAGCTACCTCTGCCAAAAACCCCCTCCCCTCTGAAAGGGAATCCAGGTCCTTAGAGAGATGGGGTAAAAAAGTTTACACTTCTGCTACTCTTTCAGCTAGGGCCTTGAACTGTCAGTTCCACATGATCCAGTATCAAGAATTTATGTTAGACCAGTTAACTAAAAAGCTGTCCTCGGATGAACCATTAGACAAAAAATCTTTTCAGGAAATGGTCCATAACATTCAGCAGGTCAGTAACCATTCCTTAAAATGCGGCTATGATGCACTGGAGGCTTCCTTTAGATCAGCCATGACTGGCACAGTGATCAGAAGACATGCATGGTTAAAAGAGCAGGCCTTACCAGACCATGTTAAATCAAAGCTACTAGATGCTCCCATGGACAAGATCAATTTGTTTGGCTCTTCTGCACAACAGGTGCTGAAGAAGATGGAAGAGAAGGCAAAATCTGTCCAGACAGTCAAAGATTTCTTACAGGTCCAACCTCCAAGGTTTAGCAGGAATTGGCCCTCCAAGAATTGGTCCTTTCCAGACACCTCCAGAGCTCAGAGAGGCAGGAATAGGCGCTCAAGAGGCAGGGGTCAATCCAGAGGTGCCTACAGGGGACGTCAGTGGCAGGCTAACAACCAGCGAGGTACAGCCACAGATACAGCCACCACCACTACTACAAGACAATCACAGTGACTTGGCTCTAGCACCGCCTACCTGGGAACAACTAGAAGCACCCTTAGGCGGGAAGCTAGCCTTATTTTCAGTAAACTGGCATTACATCACAGGAGACAAGTGGATTTTGCAGACAATAGACCATGGTTACAGGTTTCACTTCCATACTCTACCAAGGAAGAGAGGAATGCCAAACCTACCTCCAAATCAAAAGGCAGAAGCTCTAAAGCAAATAACTCACTTACTAAGGATGAGAGCTGTAGAAAAGGTACCATCTATGGAGCAAGGACAAGGATTTTACTCCAGGCTCTTCCTGGTACCAAGAAAAGAAAACCAATGGAGGCCTATTCTCGACCTGTCCGCTTTAAACACATACCTCATTGTCCCAAAATTCAAAATGCTGACCCTACAGCAGCTTCTTCCCATGTTGGGCAAGGAGTCTTGGCTGGTAACTCTAGATCTCAAGGAGGCATACCTGCACGTCCCCATACGACCAAATTGCAGAAGATACCTCAGATTTCTTGCAGGATCAGAGCATTATCAATTCTCAGCATTGCCCTTTGGCTTATCTACTGCGCCCAGAGTGTTCACGAAATGCCTGGCATCAGTAATTGCTCATTGCAGGCTTCAGGAAATTCAAATCTACCCTTACCTGGACGACTGCCTGTTACAAGCGGACAACAAAAACAAGCTAGCAGAAGACTTGAAAAGGGTCATTTATCTACTGCAAGCCCTGGGATACACAGTCAATATAAAAAAGTCAAGGCTGATACCATCCCAAAGGATAACCTTTTTGGGTGCAGAGCTGGACACATCAAAACAAATGGCATTCCTGACAGTAGAAAAACAGGAGCAACTCAATCTCTACTTCTTGGCATTAACAAAACAGAACCAGCTAACAGCAAGAAGAGTCCTGCAAGCCTTGGGTTTCATGGCATCCTGCACATTGGTTCCACATGCCAGACTGCATATGAGAAAGTTACAGTGGTACCTAAGGAATTTATGGTCTCAGCACAAGCACAGCCTAGAAACCCAAATTCCAGTAATCCCATGCCTGAAGCAAGAATTCCAATGGTGGGCTCAGGCCTGTCAATCAAACACAGGATTGCCCTTCCACAGCACTCAACCAAGCCAGACCATCACAACGGACGCCTCAGACCTCGGTTGGGGGGCGCACATGCTGGACAAGTGCATACAAGGCTTATGGACTCAAGACCAGCTGCACCTACACATAAATCAAAAGGAAATGCTGGCAGTAAAACTGGCAATTCAGACATTCAGACCATTTCTTCGTCAAGGTCAACTGTTGATAAGGACAGACAACACCACAGTTATGTGGTACATCAACAAACAGGGAGGCACACATTCGTACCCTCTGTCGGATGGCAATGGACCTCTGGAATGTGGCCCTGAGCTTCAACATTCAGTTACAAGCAATTTTTGTGCCAGGAAAAGAAAACATACTAGCAGACATACTAAGCAGAACTACCACGGATGCCCACGAATGGATGCTGCATCCGGACATATTCAAAACCATTACAAGAAAATGGGGACTACCAGAAATAGACTTATTTGCATCCCCACGCAATCACCAACTGAAGAAATTCTGCACAAGGACGTACCACCCACTTGCTTGGAAAGTGGACTCCCTATCTTTCAGTTGGAAAAACCTGACAGCATATGCATTCCCACCACTTCCTTTGATGCACAAGGTGCTATTGAAGATCAAAGAAGACCGTCCAAGGATCATCCTGATAGCTCCAGACTGGCCAAGGCAACATTGGTACCCATTACTGAGGAGCATGTCTCAGGAACAAATATGGCCTCTACCCCTGGTTCCCTTACTGTTAACACAGAACAACTACAGCGCCCTGCATCCAAACCTGAAAACACTGCAGCTGACTGCCTGGAACATTGCATAAGACCAAATAACCCAAATTTATCCCAAAGGGTTAAAGACATTATCTTGGAGGCTCGCAGACCCTCAACAAGAAAGAATTATTCAGCAAAATGGAAAAGATATCACATTTGGAGTACTGCAAAAGGAGAAAATGTGTCACTGGTAAACATAGCCAACATCCTGGAATACTTGGCAGAGCTCTTCCACAATGGCCTGTCCTATTCTTCCATTAAGATTCATGCATCAGCTATTTCAGCAGAATACAACTTGGATCCTCCAGTCTTCTCACATCCTCTGCTCAGGCAGTTCCTGAGAGGAATTAAAAATGTAAAACCACCTAGGAAGCCACCATTGCCAGCATGGGACTTGAACTTTGTGCTAGAAAAGTTGACACTCCCTCCTTTCGAACCAGCAGCAACAGCAGACTTACAATACTTACCATGGAAAACTGCTTTCCTGCTTGCAATCACTTCAGCAAGAAGGGTATCTGAGCTACAGGCATTAATGGCAGTACAGCCCTTCCTGATCTTCCGTCAAGATAGAGTGTCCATGAGAACAAATCCTACTTTTATGCCAAAGGTGGTTTCCAGGGTATCTTTAAACCAAGCTATCCACCTACCTACATTCTTCCCCAACCCACAGAACAGGGGAGAAAGACTGTTGCATACCTTGGATGTACATAGACAATTACATTACTACCTGGACAGGACCAAGGGCAATAGAAAAACTGACCAGTTACTGGTAGCATATGCAACAGGAATGGAAGGAAAAGCAATTTCAAAACAGACAATCTCTAAGTGGATAGGAAATTGCATTAGATTTTGTTACTCCTACCATGGGAAGAAAACTCCAGAAAACATTAGGCCTCACTCTACAAGGGCTACAGCCACTACCACAGCTTTTCTTCGAGGAGTGGCTACCAAAGACATTTTAGAGGCTGCTACTTGGAGCTTCGTGCATACATTTGCCAAGCATTATACTTTACCTTTATACTCCAGATCCCGAGCAGGTTTTGCCACTGCTGTTTTACAAGGGATCTTAACTACACCATAATCTTATTTCTCCTCCTCCCCCAGTTTGGCTATGGTATTCTACCCATTTGTAAGGACTGCAGATGCATCCTTGAAGGACATAGTACAGTTTTGTACCTACCATAAATGTAGATGTCCGGTAGGCATGCATCTGCAGTCAGGATTACCCACCCTCCTTCCCCTCTGTGGTACTCCTAGGGTATTTGCCCATCTTGTAGCTAGCTGGGGGAATCTATTATGGTGTATTTGTTTGTATATATGTACATACATGCTTATTTTTTGTTTGCTCTCTGCTATTTGGAACCATTTGCATTTATCCAAATTTAGACTTCCTAGAGGGCACCTGGCATCTGGGGCAAGAAACAGTGAGGAAAATGGCGTCAGCTGATGCCTTTATACCCGAATAACTGCAGCTATGACGTCGGGTGAAGTGCGACACCAGCCGTGGCCAGACCCAGACTTTGGCATCCAGCCGACCGAAGGGCTGCCTGACGACAGGACAACCCATTTGTAAGGACTGCAGATGCATGCCTATCGGACATCTACATTTATGGTAGGTACAAAACTGTACTTTATAGTCCTGATAATGGATGCTATAGAGATATAAAGCGGTAAAAGAATTAAATTGAAGGAGGGTAAGGAGAGAGTCAAGGGGAATTACATTTGAGAGCCAAGATGGATTAATAGATTCTTTGAGTAAAGTTGGGTTTGATAGGGACTAGAGTGAGACAAACTTTTTGTCATAACTCAGTCTGACTATTGTGTGGGTTAGTCAGGGTTTAGACATGGACATAGCCAGTAATTGTGCATGTGTGTCTTCAGAGATATTTTGAAATGAGGCAAGGAGCAATTGGTGGATGTTCATCGTGTTACCCTGCTGCAGTCATCACACTTGGGCTGTCCTGCCGTCAGGCAGTCCCGCAGTCGGCCAGACTTCCAAAGTCTTGGTCCGGCGTCGGTTGCTGTCGCTTCCTCCCTGACGTCAGTGCGCCAGGGGTATATAAGAGACATCCGATGCCATTTTCTTCAGTCTTTCTTGCCACGCGGTGCCCAAAGCAGAAGCAGTTCGCAAGTGCCGGTCGGCCGACACCTGAGATTTTCGAATCGAATTTCAGTCCGAAGTCTTCAATAAAGCCAAGTACCCCATTGGGGAACCTTTTCTTGCCTCAGTCCGATGTCGGAAAAAGTTAACAATTGCATTTCTTGTGGGAAGCAAATACCTCATAAGGGCTTCCATTCTTATTGTATTCCTTGCCTAGGCCCAGACCACGACGTCACAGGTTGTCGGTTTTGTGCTAGGTTTAATAAACGAACTATCAAACGCCGTTTTGACTTTGCACGACATTACTTTGGTAGGTAATTTAATTATATCTTGACATCGGAGTAGCCGACGACCAGCATGAATAAAAAAACAACAAGGATAAGAACAGGCAGCCTAGAACCAAGCCAGACTCCGAGGCCTCTGCTGGGCCTGTCGCCGGTTCTCCGGTTTTCAGTGAGACTCCTACGCAGCCCCTGACGACCGCGGAAATGGAACCCCGGACAGCTTTGGATTCTCAGGCAGAGTGTACTAGGCCATGGCAGCCATCTTCATTAGGCCTTTCCGACACAGGAGCAGAAGATGATCCCGGTGCAGTAGAAACGCCTTCGGTTTCAGGTGTCTTCAGACCGACTACACTCACCATTAAATCTTATGCTAAGCTAAAACCTTCATTAAAACCAAAAAAGACTGTACATCAGTCTCCTGTTCAAGGCCCCCATGCCTAAGAAACAGATGCTTAAGATGGCTGAAGATTTGATTTCCCTAATCAGGGGTTCCCATCCCCCTCCTGATAAAAGGCCAAGACAAGAAGTGGACTATGCTTCCTCTGACCAGGTTTCTATTTCCTCAGATTCTTCTGAGGAACAGGATTACGCTTTTCCGCCTTATGAAGATTCTGATGCTGAAGACTCTATTCCCTCAGCATCTCCCCCTGAAGACTACTCCTTTGGGAAAACTTTACATACCATGAGGGAACATTTCCACTGGGAAGGCCAGGACTACTCTGATGCTAAGAAAAGGCTCCGAGAGATGTCCTTCAAGGATGCATCTGCAGTCTTAACAAATGGGTTGTCCTGTCGTCAGGCAGCCCTTCGGTCGGCCGGATTCCAAAGTCTGGGTCTGGCTTCGGCTGGTGTCGCACTTCACCCGATGTCATTGCGGCAGTTTTTCGGGTATAAAGGCATCAGCCGACGCCATTTTCCTCAGTCTTTCTTGCCGCGTGGCGCCCGAAGCAGAAGCTGTTCGCAAGTGCCGGTCGGTCAGATCCAGAGATTACTATTACTGAATACTACTTCGAAGACTTCTATAAAGCTAAGTACCCCGTTGGGGACTCTTTCTTGCCTCAGCCGATGTCAGAGAAAGTTAATAACTGTTTATCTTGTGGGAAACAAATACCTCATAAAGATTTCCACTCCTATTGCATACATTGTTTAGGCCCAGACCACGACGTAGCAGCTTGTCTAGCCTGTTCTTCTTTTAACCGACGGACTTAGGCGTCGGACTTAGCTGAACAGATATTCGCTCTGATTTTTGCCTACATATGCCGCCGGATCCCTCGACTACACAAATTACTAAAAGCGAAAGAAAGGACCGACACTGTCACCGGTTTCGGCCGAAACCGAGCAAGCAGTTCTTTCTTCAGCTGATAACTTGCCTTCCACCGAGGCCTCTTCTAGCCTGGTATAGACTGCCTCTGAAATCCAACCTTCTGGTGTGGTTTCACAGGATTTATCAGACACCATTCCCCTGGATGTTTCAACCCCTGCACGTGGAGCTGCTAGGCCTCCTCCAGCTATGTCTATTAAGGCCTTTGCCAGGGCTAAAGCAGCCAAAACAACAAAATCTGTGCCTGCCAAGCCCCCTTCTCACAGGCCCAGCACCAGCTCCCACATGCTTTCTTTGGCTGAGGATCTCATATCTTTAATCCGTGGAGCCCAGCCTCATCCTGACAGGGCCTCTCTCCTTCCTCCAGAAAAGAGACCTAGAGCAGAGCCCCCTGAGCCAGTATCCGCAGATGATTCTTCTGATGACTCGGAACATACAGACCCTCCTGAGGCTTCTTATTCCCCTTATGAAGATTCTGATGCTGAGGAGTCCATCCCTTCAGCCTCCCCTCCTGAGGAATTTTCCTTTGGGGAAACCTTGCATGCTATGAGGGAACAATTTCAGTGGCAGGGCCAAGATTTCCCAGACTCTAGAAAGATGCTTAGGACCTTTCTACATTTGCCACAACATAGACCTTTAGCTATACCTCCAGTTCTTTCTGTTGTTGATGATGCATTTAATGATGCATGCTCTGCTCCTGATTCTTTACCTCCGGCTCCTGTTAAGCCCGATAGGTACTACAGGGTCCCGGACACTCACCACCATTTTTATAAGGCTCCTGTTGCAGATCCAGAGACTATATCCCAGGGCCCTAAAGCTGTAGCAGCTACTTCTTCTAAAAACCCCCTCCCCTCTGAAAGGGAATCCAGGTCCTTAGAGAGGTGGGGTAAAAAGGTTTACATCTCTGCTACTTTGTCAGCTAGAGCTTTGAACTGCCAATTTCATATGATTCAATATCAAGAGTTTATGCTTGACCAGTTGACTAAAAAACTATCCTCTGAAGAATCTTTAGATAAAAAGTATGTTCAGGAAATGGTACATAACATACAGCAGGTTAGTAACCATTCTTTAAAATGTGGCTATGATGCACTGGAGGCTTCCTTTAGATCAGCCATGACTGGCACAGTTATTAGGAGGCATGCATGGTTGAAAGAACAGGCATTACCAGACCATGTCAAATCAAAGCTTTTGGATGCACCTATGGACAAGGTCAATTTATTTGGTTCCCCTGCACAGCAGGTACTAAAAAAGATGGAAGAGAAAGCAAAATCTGTACAAACAGTGAAAGATTTCCTACAAGTTCAACCTCCAAGGTTTAGCAGGAACTGGCCCTCCAAGAACTGGTCCTTTCTGGAATCCTCTAAGCCACAGAGGCAGGAATAGGCGCACTAGAGGCAGAAACCAATCCAGGGGTGCCTACAGGGGTCGCCAATGGCGTGGTAACAACCAACGAGGCACGGATACAGCCACCACCACTACAACAACTCAATCTCTGTGACTTGGCGGTGGTACCGCCTACCAGGGAACAACTACAAGCACCCTTGGGCGGAAAGCTAACATTATTTTCAAAAAAACTGGCACTGCATTACAAGAGAAAAATGGATTTTGCAAACTATAGACCAAGGTTACAGGTTCCATTTCCATACTCTACCAGAAAAGAGAGGAATGCCAAACCTACCACCTACTCAAAGGGCGGAAGCTCTACAACAAATATCTCAATTATTAAAAATGAGAGCTGTGGAAAAGGTACCATCTATGGAACAGGGAAGGGATTCTACTCAAGACTCTTCCTGGTACCAAGGAAAGAAAACAAATGGAGGCCTATTCTAGACCTGTCCGCCTTAAATACATTCCTCATTGTCCCCAAATTCAAAATGCTGACCCTACAGCAACTTCTTCCCATGCTGGGCAAGGAGTCTTGGCTGGTAACTCTAGATCTCAAGGAGGCATACCTGCACGTCCCCATAAGACCAATTTGCAGAAGATACCTCAGATTTCTTGCAGGATCAGAGCATTATCAATTCTCAGCATTGCCTTTTGGCTTATCTACTGCGCCCAGAGTGTTCACAAAATGCCTGGCATCAGTTATAGCTCATTGCAGACTTCAGGGGATTCAAATCTATCCCTACCTGGACGACTGCCTGATACAAGCGGACAACAAAAACAAACTAGCAGAAGACTTACAAGGAGTCATCTACCGGCTGCAAGCCCTGGGATATACAGTCAATACAGAAAAATCAAGGCTGATTCCATCCCAAAGAATAACCTTTCTGGGTGCAGAACTGGACACATCAAAACAAATGGCATTCCTAACTGCAGAAAAGAAAGAACAACTTCCTCTCTACTTCTTGGCATTAACAAAGCAGAGCCATCTGACTGCAAGAAAAGTGTTACAAGCTCTAGGCTTCATGGCATCCTGCATAATACTGGTCCCTCATGCCAGGCTGCATATGAGAAAGCTACAGTGGTACCTAAAGAATTTGTGGTCCCAGCACAAGCACAGCCTAGAAACCAAAATTCCAGTGATTCCATGCCTGAAACAGGAGTTCCTATGGTGGGCTCAGGCATGCCAATCAAACACAGGATTGCCCTTCTGCAAAAGTCAACCGAGACAAACCATCACGACAGATGCCTCAGACCTCGGCTGGGGGGCACACATGCTGGACAAGTGCATTCAAGGCCTATGGACTCAAGAACAGCTACATCTGCACATAAATCTAAAAGAAATGATGGCAGTGAAATTGGCAATCCAGGCATTCAGACCCCTTCTCCAAGAAGGCCAGTTGATGATAAGAACAGACAACACCACCGTTATGTGGTACATCAACAAACAGGGAGGCACACACTCATACCGTCTATGCCGGCTGACACTCGGCCTATGGGATGTGGCTCTGAGCTACAACATTCAGTTACAGGCAATTTATGTACCAGGGAAGGAAAACATTCTAGCAGACATATTAAGCAGAACTACAACAGATGCCCACGAATGGATGCTGCATCCGGACATCTTCAAAACCATCACAAGAAAATGTGGATTACCACAAATAGACTTGTTTGCATCCCCACTCAATCACCAGTTGAAGAAATTCTGCACAAGGACTTACCACCCACTTGCTTGGAAGGTGGACTCCCTTTCTTTCAGTTGGAAAAGCCTGACAGCATATGCATTCCCACCACTTCCTTTGATGCACAAGGTGCTTCTGAAGATCAAAGAGGAACGTCCGAGGATCATTCTGATAGCTCCAAACTGGCCAAGACAACATTGGTACCCACTTCTGAGGAGCATGTCCAGGGAACAAATTTGGACGCTGCCCCTGATTCCTTTACTGCTAACACAGAACAACTACAGCATCCTGCATCCAAGTCTAAAAACTCTGTAGTTAACTGCCTGGAACATTACATAACAGCAATTAACCCGAATTTATCCCAAAGGGTTAAAGACATAATACTGGAGGCTCGTAGACCTTCCACAAGAAAGAATTATGCAACAAAATGGAAAAGATATCTCATTTGGAGTACTGCAAAGGGGCAAGATGTGACACTGGTGAACATAGCCAACATCCTGGAGTACTTGGCAGAGCTCTACCATACAGGCCTGTCCTATTCTTCCATCAAGATACATGCATCAGCTATTTCAGCAGAATACAACTTGGATCCTCCTGTCTTCTCGCATCCTCTGCTCAGACAGTTTCTGAGAGGAATTAAAAATGTAAAACCTCCCAGGAAACCTCCATTGCCAGCATGGGACTTGAATTTTGTACTAGAAAAGCTGACTCTACCTCCTTTCGAACCAGCAGCAACAGCAGAATTACAATACTTATCCTGGAAAACTGCCTTCCTGCTAGCAATAACTTCAGCAAGAAGGGTTTCTGAACTGCAGGCTTTGATGGCAGTGCAACCCTTCCTGATCTTCCATCAAGACAGAGTGTCCATGAGAACAAATCCTATATTTATGCCTAAGGTGGTATCCAGAGTTTCTTTAAATCAGGCTATCCACCTCCCTACATTCTTCCCCAACCCACAGAACAGGGGAGAAAGGCTCTTACATACCTTGGATGTACACAGACAATTACGCTACTATCTGGACAGAACAAAAAACAATAGAAAGACTGACCAGCTTCTGGTAGCATATGCAACAGGGAAGGAAGGAAAACCAATCTCTAAACAGACAATCTCCAAATGGATAGGAAATTGCATCAGATTTTGTTACTCCTATCATGGGAAGAAAACTCCAGAGAACATCAGGCCTCACTCCACAAGGGCTACAGCCACTACCACAGCTTTCTTACGAGGAGTGGCTGCCAAGGACATTATAGAGGCTGCTACTTGGACCTCCGTGCATACATTTGCCAAGCATTATAACTTACCACTATACTCTAGATCCCGTGCTGGTTTTGCCACTGCTGTTTTGCAAGGGATCCTAACTACACCATAATCTTTTCTCTTTACCTCCTCCCCTAGTTTAGCTATGGTATTCTACCCATTTGTTAAGACTGCAGATGCATCCTTGAAGGACATAGTACAGTTTTGTACCTACCATAAATGTAGATGTCCGAGAGGAATGCATCTGCAGTCAGGATTACCACCCTCCTTCCCCTCTGAGGTACTCCTAGGGTATTTACCAATCTTCAGCTAGCTTGGGGGGGATCTATTATGGTGTATTTGTTTGTATATATGTACATACATGCTTATTTTGTGTGTTTGCTCTCTACTATTTGGAAACTTTGACATTTATCCAAATTTAGCCTTCCAAGAGGGCACCTGGCATCTGGGGCAAGAAACACTGAGGAAAATGGTGTCGGCTGATGCCTTTATACCCGAAAAACTGCCGCAATGACGTCGGGTGAAGTGCGACACCAGCCGAAGCCAGACCCAGACTTTGGAATCCGGCCGACCGAAGGGCTGCCTGACGACAGGACAACCCATTTGTTAAGACTGCAGATGCATTCCTCTCGGACATCTACATTTATGGTAGGTACAAAACTGTACTTTTCTTTTACTACCCCAGCACAGACCACTTGCTATCCCTCCAGTTTTAGATATTGTGGATGATGTTTACTAGTCTAAATCCAGACTCCCTACCTCCTGCTCCAGCCAAACCAGACAGATACTACAGAGTAACTGACATGCACAAATTCCTTTATAAAAGCCCTCTGGCTGACCCAGAAACAATTTCCCAGGGTCCCAAAGGGGCTAAAGCTTCTATGGCTAAAAATCCTGTACCCTCTGAACGGGATTCCAGAGCCCAAGATAGATGGGGAAAGAAGATATACACCTCAGCTACTCTGGCTATGAGAGCATTAAATTGTCAGTTTCACATGCTGAAATATCAGCAATTCCTAATGTCTCAATTAAAACAAAAGCTGAGCACACATTCTGAACAGGTTGAATTCAAGGAAATGCAGGATCTGTTGCATGCAGCTGAACAGGTGGGCAAACATAATTTACAATGTGGATTTTATTAATTGGAAGCTTTCTGTAGAGCAGCTGTTACTGGGTCTGTCATATGCAGACATGCTTGGTTAAAAGAACAAACTCTACCTGATCATGTTAAAGCAAAATTATTGGATGCACCTTTACAGCAGGATGTCTTATTTGATGTCAAAGCAGAAGAGGTTTTAAAGAAAATGGAGGATAAGGCAAAGTCTATGCGGACGTCAAGGATTTTTTACAGGTACAACCCCCTCATTTCAGCAGAAATTGGCCAACAAAAAACTGGTCCTTTCCAGCTTCTGACAGACCACAGAGGGGCAAATACAGATGCCCAAGGGGCAGAGGTCAGTCACAAGGCCCTTACAAACCTCGCCAATGGGGTGCCACAACCCAGAAAGGAGGTGAAGACAGGCCCCAAGCTAGCAGAAGACAAACACAATGACTCAACCCTCCAACTACCAAGCAAATTTCTCTTGGCAGCTCCCTTGGGAGGAAACTTAGCACTTTTTGCAGACAACTGGCACATCATCACAAAAGACAAATGGGTCCTAAACATTGTCTCACAAGGATACAGATTCCACTTTCATACCTTGCCAAGGATAAAAGGAATGCCAAACCTGCCACCAAATCAATGGGCAGAGGCACAAAAACAAATTACAGCTCTCATGGACATGAGAGCCATTCAACAGGTACCTACACAGGAGCAAGGACAAGGATTTTACTCAGGACTCTTTCTAGTCCCCAGAAAGGACAAAGCATGGAGACCCATTCTGGATCTTTCAATTCTGAACACCTGTCTGCAAGTACCAAAATTCAAGATGCTAACACTACAGCAGCTTCTTCCCATGCTGGGCAAGAAGGCTTGGCTAGTAACGTTGGATCTCAAGGAGGCATACCTGCATGTCCCTATCAGACAAAATTGCAAAAGATACCTCCGCTTCATTGCAGGTTCAACCCATTATCAATTCTCTGCACTGCCCTTTGGCTTATCTACTGCGCCCAGGGTCTTCACAAAATGCCTGGCACCAGTAATTGCATACTGCAGACAGAGGAATTCAAATATACCCTTACCTGGACGACTGCCTTATTCAAGCAGAAAGCAAGGACATTCTTTTATAACATCTGGCATTTGTCAAACACCTTCTAGGTTGCCTAGGGTACACAGTAAACGAAAAAAAAATCAAAACTAGTGCCCTCACAAAACATAATATTCCTGGGTGCCAGCTTGAATACAACGGCCCAGATGGCTTATCTCACGCCAGGCGAGCAACAGCAGCTGACTCAATACTTCAAAATAATAGCAACAAAGACCCAACTCCCTGCAAGAAAAATTCTGCAGGACTTGGGATTCATGGCATCTTGCATACTACTAATACCATTTGCAAAACTGCATATGAGGAAATTACAGTGGTACCTGAAAAGCCTTTGGACTCAGTACAGCCACAGCTTGGAAACAATGATACCACTCATTCTCTGCCTTCAACAGGAGTTTCTATGGTGGGCACAGGCATGTCACCTCAACAAGGGTCAGCCTTTCACATTACCCACAACCAGGCAAACTATGCCAACAGATGCATCGGACTATGCCTGGGGAGCACACATGGCAGGACAGTGCATTCAGGGCAAATGGACTACAGATCAAAGGCATCTGCATATCAATCAAAAGGAAATGCTAGCAGTACAGAATGCCCTAACAGCTTTCAAGGACCTCTTACACCCAGGACAACTAATAATAAAGATGGACAATACCACAGTAATGTGGTACATCAACAAGCAAGGGGGCACACATTCCTACCCTCTATGCAGGCAAGAAATGACCTGGTGGAACACAGCACTGTCTTACCAAGTTCAACTACAAGCACAATTCCTGCCAGGAAAGAAAAACACATTGGCAGATGACCTAAGCAGAAACATCATGGATCTCCACGAGTGGAAACTGCATCCACAAGTATTTGCAATGATAACTCAAAAATGGGGACGCCCAGATATAGATCTGTTTGCCAACCCCCAAAACTACCAACTTTAAAAATTTTGTACAAGGACATTCCACCCACAAGCTTGGAAAGTGGACACCTTCTCATTCAGTTGGAAAACATTAACAGTGTATGCCTTTCCTCCACTGCCTCTTCTAGCAAAGGTGCTGCTGAAAGTCAGATTAGAGAGGCCACAAATTATACTCATTGCACCAGACTGGCCACGCCAGCACTGGTATCCAATTCTAAAGAGCATGGCCCATGGCCCACCATGAATTTTACCACAAATTCCTCACCTGCTCACCCAGTGAGACAATCAAATTCTACACAGCCAGCTCAAGACTTTAAACCTAGCTGCATGGCAAATTACCTAAACAATCAACCAATACCTCTATCCAAAGCTGTTATGGATGTCATTCTGGAGGCCAGGAGGCCCAGCACCAGGAAAACGTATTCAGACAAGTGGAAAAGATTTTGCGCCTGGAACCAGGCTAAAGGCCAAAATCCCCTTGATCGAAACATTCCACAGATTCTACAATATTTAACTGAGATGTTGCACAAAGGACTTTCCTTTTCATCTATTAAGATCCACGCCTCAGCAATTTCAGCTCATTACAACACGGCTCCTCCTTTATTTTCACATCCACTCCTAAGACAGTACCTCAGAGGGGCTAAGAACATGGGACTGCCCAGGAGAGCACCAACACCTACTTGGGATCTCAACTTTGTTCTGGAAAAACTTAAACTGCCTCTCTTTGAACCAGGTTTCTCAGCTGATTTAAAGTTTCTTTCATGGAAAACTGCCCTGCTGCTAGCAATAACTTCAGCTAGAAGAGTCTCAGAGGTACAGGCACTAATGGCAGTGGAGCCTTTCCTCATTTTTCATCAAGACAGTCTCTCTCTACGAACTAACCCTTCCTTTATGCCAAAGGTGGTATCCAGTGTGGCCCTTAACCAAACCATTCATTTGCCCACCTTTTTTCCAAATCCCCAGAACTAAGGAGAAAGACTCCTGCACTCTTTGGACATTCACAGACAATTATGTTACTACTTGGATAAAACTAAGGCTTTCAGAAACTCTGACCAGCTCTTTGTAGCCTATGCTGCAGGATCACTAGGAAAAGCTGTCTCAAAACAGACCATTTCAAAATGGATAGGACATTGCATATGTTTCTGCTACATGCATCATGGGAAATCGGTACCTGCTAGCATTAGGTCCCACTCCACCAGGGCTACAGCTACATCAGCAGCCTTTCTCAGGGGGGTGCCAACCAAGTATATTCTGGAAGCTGCAACTTGGAGTTCACTGCACACCTTCACCAAACACTATCACTTACCTCTATATTCTAAGACTAGAGCTGGCTTTGCCACTGCAGATGTCCTTCAAGAATGCAACTGCAGTCATAACATATGGGTTGTCCTGCCTCAGGCAGCCCTCGGTCGTCCGGATTCCAAAGTCTGGGTCCGACGTCGGCTGATGTCGCATTTCTCTCCGACGTCAGAGCGCCTGGAGTATATAAGCATCAGCCGACGCCATTTTCTTCAGTCTTTCTTGCCGCGCGGTGCCCAAGCAGAAGCAGTTCTCAAGTGCCGGTCGGTCAGCTCCTGTATTCTTCGAATCCGAAGTCATCAAAAAAGCTAAGTACCCCGTTGGGGACCTTACCTTTTCTTGCCTCAGCCGATGTCAGAAATTACTGAAAAAGTTAACAATTGTCTGTCTTGTGGTAAACAAATACCTCATAAGGATTTCCACTCTTACTGTCTTCCTTGCCTTGGCCCAGACCATGACGTCTCGGCCTGTGTCGCCTGTGCTCGCTTAAATAAGCGCACTCTCAGGCGCCGGGCGGAGTTCGCTGAAGACTTTTTCAGCAAAAAATTTGCTTATACAATGCCTTCGGAACTTCCGACATCGCAAACTCCCAAGAAACGAAAAGACTGGGACCGACATCCTCGGCCCGCGTCTACCACTGACTCCACGCCAAAACATACCGCGAGTGCTCCGGTTCCCCCTGAGATGGTTATTCCACCGCTCCGAACCGAAGACACCGCATTTCTGACTCCGATACCGGATACCACTCCGCCAGTTATAGATTTTCCTCCGGATACTGAAACCGAGGAAATGCCTGAGACCATTGCTGTAGATAAGGTCACTCCTGCACGTGGAGCTGCTAGGCCTCCTATGGCTATGTCTATTAAGGCCTACACTCGTGCTAAGGCAGCCAGCAAGACCAAACACCTTGCTGCTAAAGCCTTACCTCAGCCTACTCCTGAGACACAAATCATGACTATGGCCGCAGACTTAATTTCCATGATTAGAGGTTCACAGGCCCATCCTGAGAGAGTATCCCAGCCTCCTTCTGATAAGAGGCCCCGGGTTGAACCCTCTGACCCTATCCATTCAGATGTAGATTCTGAGGACTCTGTCCACTCCGATGGCCAGGAAGAGCTCTTCCAGACCTATGAGGACTCGGATGCAGAGGATTCCATCCCCTCGGCCTCCCCTCCTGAGGATATTTCTTTTGGGGAAGTTCTGCATACCATGAGGGAACATTTCAAGTGGCAAGGCCAGGAATATTCTGATTCCAGAAAGCGCCTTCGAACCTTCCTTAAAAAGCCCCAGCACAGGCCCTTAGCTATTCTTCCTGTGCTTGACGTTTTGGATGATCTATATTCTGACTCCAGTGTTACCCCTGATTCTCTTCCTCCTGCTCCAGCCAAGCCAGACAGATATTACAGGGTCCCAGAAACACATTCCCATTTATTCAGGGCCCATGCTGTTGATTTAGAAACTATTTCTCAGGGACCTAAAGGTGTTTCAGCTTCCACCTCTAAAAATCCCTTGCCTTCCAACAGGGAAGCTAGGTCATTAGAGAGATGGGGGGAAAAGGTCTACACCTCCACTACTTTATCTATGAGAGCTCTAAATTGCCTCTTTCATATGTTACAATATCAGGATTACCTGTTAGATGATTTACAGAAAACGTTGGCCTCTACTGATCCTTTAGACAGGAAGTCTTTGCAGGAAGCTGTACATAATTCTCAGCAAGTCAGCAATCACTTTCTGCAGTGTGGATATGATGCATTGGAAGCTTCATGTAGAGCAGCTATGACAGGGGCAGTCATTCGTAGACATGCATGGTTAAAAGAACAACCTCTACCGGATCATGTTAAGGCAAAACTTCTGGATGCACCCTTGGAAAAGAACAAGCTTTTTGGTGCTAATGCTAAAGATGTGTTAAAGTCCATCGAGGAAAAAGCAAAATCAGTTCAGACGGTCAAAGATTTCCTCCAGGTTCAGCCCCCCAGATTCAGCAGGAATTGGCCTTCAAAAAAACTGGTCCTTTCCTAATCCTGAAAAAGAGAGGACAATACAGAGGTCCTTACAGGGGACGACAATGGCAGCCAGCAAACCAAAGAAGTGACACAGGGGTCTCCCCTGCCCCACAGGCACAATCTCAATGACTTTCCTCTACGTCCGCTGACCAAGGAGCAAATAGAAGCTCCCTTGGGCGGAAAATTATCTCTTTTTTCAGACAATTGGCACAGATTGACAAAGGACAAATGGATTTTGGACATTATAGATCAAGGTTACAGGTTCCATTTTCATACCTTACCAAGAAAACAAGGCATGCCAAACCTACCACAAAACCAGAGGGCAGAGGCTATCAAGCAAATTTCTCTGCTTGCTCAGATCAAAGCAATAGAAAGAGTTCCACAACAAGAACAAGGCCAGGGATTTTACTCAAGACTGTTCCTTGTTCCAAGAAAAGAAACTCAATGGAGACCAATACTGGATTTGTCCGCATTAAACACTTTTCTCATAGTACCAAAGTTCAAAATGCTGACTCTACAGCAACTCCTTCCCATGCTGGGCAAGGGGTCTTGGCTGATTACTCTGGACCTCAAGGAGGCATACCTGCATGTCCCTATCAGACACAGCTGCAGAAGATACCTCAGATTTCTTGCAGGGACAGAGCATTATCAATTCTCAGCATTGCCATTTGGCTTATCTACTGTGCCCAGAGTATTCACAAAATGCCTGGCTTCAGTAATTGCTCATTGCTTGCTCCAGGGGATCCAAATTTATCCGTACCTGGACGACTGCCTCATACAAGTGGACGACAAATTGATGCTGACAAAAAACTTGAACTATGTCATACAATTACTTCAAGCTCTGGGATACACAGTCAACTTCCAAAAGTCAAGACTTCAACCATCCCAGCAAATAACCTTCTTAGGAGCCAATCTAGACACAGCCTCTCAAATGGCTTACCTGACAGAAGACAAGCAAGAGAAGTTAACTCATTATTTCAAAGGTTTGGCAAAACTCACCCAGATGACTGCAAGGAGATTCCTACAGGCCCTGGGTTACATGGCATCCTGCATTCTCCTGGTTCCATTAGCAAGACTACACATGAGAAAGCTTCAATGGTACCTAAAAAGCCTATGGTCTCAGCACAGCAACAACTTAGAGGCAACCATACCGCTCATTCCATGCTTACAAAAGGAATTCCTATGGTGGGCCTCGGTAAGCCAGGCAAACACAGGTATGTCATTCAAAAAACCTTAGATAACACAAACCATGACCACAGACGCCTCAGACCTTGGATGGGGGGGCGCACATGGAAGGCAGATGTATACAAGGACAATGGTCTCCAAAGGAAACACATCTGCATATAAACCAAAAGGAAATGCTGGCAGTAATGCATGCCATAGAGGCCTTTCGACAACAACTTCAGCAAGGTCATTTATTGATACGGACAGACAACACCACTGTGATGTGGTATATAAACAAGAAAGGGGGCACCCATTCTTACCCCCTTTGCAGACTGACAATGAATCTTTGGGAAAAATCACTGAGCCTAAACATACAGTTACAATCCCAGTTTGTTCCAGGCAAAGACAATGTACTGGCGGACAGCTTAAGCAGGAATTTCATAGATCCACACGAGTGGAGGTTACATCCGAAGATCTTCACACAACTCACCTCGACATGGGGCAGGCCAGAAGTAGACCTATTTGCCTCTCACCTCAACCATCATCTACAAAAATTCTGTTCAAGGACATACCATCCACAAGCTTGGAAAATAGATGCTCTTTCATTCAACTGGAACTGCCTAAAAATCTATGCATTCCCACCTCTGCCACTGATGACCACAGTATTACTAAAGATCAAAGCAGAGAGACCCAAGGGGATCCTAATAGCTCCAGACTGGCCAAGACAACACTGGTACCCACTACTACGGAGCATATGTCACAACAAGAAGTGGGCCCTTCCACAATGGCCCCTACTTTTGACTCAACACAACTTCAAAACAGTGCGTCCAAACCTTCAGACACTGCAGCTAACAGCCTGGGAGATCCCATGAATAACCTCAATCTATCTCTCTCCAAGGAAGTTCAGCGGATTTTAACAGAAGCTCGAAGACCATCCACCAGAAAGGTTTACTTAGCAAAATGGAAGAGATTCAGCATTTGGAATACCAGCAAGGGACATGATGCATCATTATTGAACATCCCTCTCATCCTGGAATACTTGGCAGATATGCTACAGAATGGACTCTCATATTCTTCCATAAAGATACATGCTTCAGCTATTTCAGCTAGATATAATACCGATCCGCCTGTGTTTTCACATCCTTTGCTAAGGCAATTCCTCAGGGGAACCAAGAACATTAAGCCACCAAGAAAGGCTCCAATGCCAGCTTGGGACCTCAACTTTGTCCTAGAAAAACTGACTCTACCTTCATTTGAGCCAGCAGCTTCAGTGGACTTACAATTTCTCTCATGGAAGACAGCTTTCCTGTTGGCAATTACCTCAGCAAGAAGGGTTTCGGAACTACAGGCCCTAATGGCAATACCACCGTTCATAATCTTTCACAGAGACAGGGTCTCCTTAAGAACCAACCCTACTTTTATGCCAAAGGTGGTATCTAGGGTTTCTTTAAATCAAGCTATTCATCTGCCTGCTTTCTTCCCCAATCCTGAGAACAAAGGGGAAAGACTGTTACATACCATGGACATTCACAGACAACTTCGCTACTACCTGGACAGAACCAAGACCAGTAGGAAGTCTGATCAACTTTTTGTAGCTTACGCCCCTGGAGTGCAAGGAAAAGCAATTTCAAAACAGACTATTTCAAAATGGATTGGACATTGCATCAGATTTTGTTATTCCTTCCATGGGAAGAATGTTCCAGCCAATGTCAGACCACACACCACCAGAGCTACAGCCACCTCTACAGCATTCTTAAGAGGGGTGCCTACAAAGGACATTCTAGAAGCTGCTACATGGAGCTCCGTGCATACATTCTCCAAACACTACAATCTCCCTCTATACTCCAGATCCAGAGCAGGCTTTGCTTCGGCAGTCCTGCAGGGTTTGATTGCCACACCATCTCTTTCCTAGAGCATTCCTCCTCCCCCAGCTAAGCTATGGTATTCTACCCATATGTTATGACTGCAGTTGCATTCTTGAAGGACATAGTACAGTTTTGTACCTACCATAAATGTAGATGTCCGATAGATATGCAACTGCAGTCGGATTTTCCCTCCCTCCATACCCCTCTATGCCTAGGGTCCACTCCTATCCCTCTATCTCTTAGCTGGGGATATCTGTTATGGTGTGTCTGTTTATTGCTTACTTATTTGTCTGGAATCCTGTTTTTGTCTTCCAATTTGATTACAGCCTTCCTTGGAGGGCACCTGGCATCTGGGGCAAGAAACACTGAAGAAAATGGCGTCGGCTGATGCTTATATACTCCAGCCGCTCTGACGTCGGAGAGAAATGCGACATCAGCCGATGTCGGACCCAGACTTTGGAATCCGGCCGACCGAGGGCTGCCTGAGGCAGGACAACCCATATGTTATGACTGCAGTTGCATATCTATCGGACATCTACATTTATGGTAGGTACAAAACTGTACTTTTTGCAGGGCCTACTAACTTCTTCTAACCCTGTTTAACTCCACCACCCATCCTTAGCTTTGGGATTCAACCCAAGTGTGATGACTGCAGCAGGGTAACACGATGAACATAGTACAGTTTTGTACCTACCATAAATGTAGATGTTTGAGTGTTCACCCTGCTGCAGTCCAGGTTACCCTTCTCCATCCCCTCTGAACTAGCTGGATTTATCCATACCTTTCTATCCTATACAACCTCTGTGATGTATTTGCTTGTGACTGAAAGTATTGTTTTATGTTAACTTGTATATTTTTATATAGCAATAAGTATTGCCTACCTGTTGGGGGCACCTGACATCTGGGGCAAGAAAAACTGAAGAAAATGGCGTTGGATACCTCTTATATACCCCTGGCGCACTGACGTCAGGGAGGAAGCGACAACAGCTGATGCCAGACCAAGACTTTGGAACTCTGGCCGACTGCGGGACCGCCTGACGGCAGGATAACCCAAATGTGATGACTGCAGCAGGGTGAACACTCGAACATCTACATTTATGGTAGGTACAAAACTGTACTTTAGTTCAGCAGAAAGGGAGTTCCATTTTTATCCAGCAGAGTTGGAGAATAGGGAATCTCCGGCTGAGTTGTTGGCTTTGGTCGTTTGTACTAGCATTATGCTGGATAAGCGGAGGGATGCTAGGTTGCAATATGGGGTAATATTATCTAGACCGGGGGTGTGGGGAGGTTGGTGGAGGATTTTATGAATTACTATGAGTTGGTTATAGTATATTTGGTTGGGTTCTGCAACATTGGCAATCAGGGATTTAAAGTGTCAATTTCATATGCTTAAATATCAACAGCATGTCATGGAACTGCTTAAACAGAAAATGATGTTAATTTCTGACTCTGTGGAAAATAAATATTTACAGGATTTATTGCATTCAGCTGAACAAGTTATAAAACATACTTTGCAATGTGGTTTTGATTCTTTGGAGGCCTCTTGCAGGGCTGCCGTAACTGGGTCTATGCTAAGAAGGCATGCTTGGCTCAGAGCAAACTTTGCCTGATCATGTTAAAGCAAAATTGTTGGATGCTCCTTTACAACAGGACCGTCTCTTTGGTTATAAGGCTGAAGAAGTTTTAAAAAAGATGGAAGATAAATCTAAATCTTTGCAAACTGTGAAAGATTTCTTACAAGTGCAACCACCAAGATTTAGTAGGCACTGGCCTACTAAGAACTAGTCCTTTCCAGTTCCTTCGAGAGCCACTCAAGTCAAACCCAGACATTCCAAAGGCTCCAAGTTTTAGTCACAAAGGGACTTTTAGAACAAAACAGTGGGTTGCCTCCTCCTCCAAATCTGGAAACAAGGCACCTCCCTGTGGTAAGCAGTCTCAATGACTTCCCTTTTCACTTACCAAGCACTTACCTTTTAGCCACCCCTTTGGGGAGAAAACTTGCACTTCATGCAAAAAACTGGCAACTAATAACCCAGGACAAATCGGTTTTAAATATAGTATCCCAGGGATACAGATTTCATTTCCACACTTTGCCAATCCTAAACGGATGGCCATACCTGCCCCAAAGTCAGTGGGCAGAGGCCCAGAAACAAGCACTGTCCCTCATGAACATGAGGACTATTCAACCAGTGCTAGAGGAGGAAAAGGGACAAGGTTTCTATTCAAGACTTTTCCTGGTACCCAGAAAAGACAAATCATGGTGTCCCATTCTGGACTTATCTACTCTAAACACATTTCTGGACATTCCAAAATTCAAGATGCTGACTCTTCAACAGTTCCTTCCTATGCTAGGCAAAGATGCCTGGTTGGTAACTCTAGACTTAAAAGAGGTTTACCTGCATATCCCAATCAGGGAATCTTGCAGAAGATACCTCCGCTTCAAAGCAAGCTACTTGCATTACCAGTACTCTACACTGCCCTTTGGCTTATCTACTGCGCCCAGGGTCTTCACAAATTGCCTGGCTCCAGTAATTGCATTTTGCAGGCAAAGAAATATTCAAATATATCCATACCTGGACGATTGTCTAAATCAGGCAGAAAACAAGGAAATGCTTCTAAAACATCTGGCATTTGTAAAAAGCGTACTAACTTGTCTAGGCTACACCATAAACGAAAGGAAATCACAACTGGTACCCTCTCAAAATGTTTAATTCCTGGGTGCAAGCTTGAATACAATTGCCCAGATGGCTTGCCTTTCGCCAGAAAAGCAAATTCATTTGGTAACTTACTTGAAACAGATTGCCGCAAAAACCCTGCTATCTGCAAGACAAATTCTGCAAGCCTTGGGATTCATAGCCGCCTGCATTCTTCTAATTCCATATGCAAGACTGCATATGAGGAAACTTCAGTGGTACTTAAAAAGTTTATGGAGTTAACATTGTCACAGCCTGGAAACAGTGATTCCTATCATACCTTGCCTGCAACTAGAGTTCCTATGGTGGGCAGAGGCCTGCCACCAAAACAAGGGACTGCCATTCTCTCCACCCCGTGCCGTCCAAACCCTAACTACAGACGCATCAGGCTCACTAAAGAAACCAGACAACAAATCCTACAAAGAAATAAAATCTGGTCCAAATGGAGAAACACTAAAGACCCAATTGATCAGCAGTACTTTAGACAGCTAAGAAATGCCACCAAAAAAATCAATAATTCAGGATAAAAAAAAAATATTTCTTTAAACTCCAACAAAATCACCATAATCAACCCCAAAGCTTCTGGTCAGGCATAAATAAACTTTTACATCCAGGCCACTCCAAAACACCTACCCCATCTGGTCTTTCCCTAAACTTTCCGACGCAGATTGCTGATGCTTTCAATACCTTTTTTACTGAAACTGTACAATCTCTAGCTAACACCTTACCACCTGTTAACCCTACTCTCTCATCCTCCCCAACTACCTTAGCAGCTACCTTTCACTTAAATCCTATTCCTACAACCCTCATCTACACTCTACTTCATAAACTTAAACCTTGTACTCCCTCAGCTGATCTCCTACCACCTGAATACCTTCAAACTGCTGCAAAAGTTCTTGCCTATCCCATTTCGATTCTAATCAATAAAACCATAACTGAAGGCTCCATTCCCTCACTCTGGAAAATCTCTAACATAATCCTACTTCACAAAGGAGGGAACTCAACTGAACTCTCTAACTTTCGGGCCATAGCCCTATTATCACCACTAGCCAAAATAATGGAAAAATGTATCCATCAACAATTCCTTGACCACATTCTCCAATATAACCTTCTAGCTGACTCAACATGGTTTTAGACCATTCCACAGTACCACCACTGCTCTCCTATCCTTTATAGACTGCATTAATAAACATCGCAACAATAACACGCACTCCTCTGCTCTGTTCATTGACCTCTCTAAAGCTTTTGATACGGTCAACCATCAAATACTACTCAACATACTCAACTCTTTCTCACTTGACACACAGGCATTACAATGGTTCAAATCCTATATGCACAATAGACAGCAGGCTGTCCTTTGGGATAATAACCTATCCAAACTTCTCCCTATTGTCCTTGGTGTCCCTCAGGGCTCTGTCCTGGGACCTCTACTCTTCTCCATATTCATTAACGACCTTTCTACTAATTTACCTCTACCTACCAGCATACAATACGCAGATGACTCCACTTGATTTGTAAAGGATCCACCTCATCAGAACTCCAGTCCATCACCCAAACAGTATTTAACCAAGTAGAAAACTGGTTCCAACAACGTCGCCTCCTCCTTAATGCCAAAAAAACTAAACTATTACTATTTTCTCCAACTTTTAAATCCACCCCAATAGATTTCTCTATTCTATCCATCAACGGTACAATCATAGCTCCTGACCCAACTACAAAACTATTAGGTGTATTGATTGACCACAACCTCAACTTTGACATATTAATGCCACTATTAAAACTGTAAACAGAAAACTTGGATCCTTATATAGGATAAAACCTTTTCTCACCCCAGAAGCCAGAACTACTATTGCCCAGACCCATCTGATCTCCACCCTCCTCTATGCCTCACCAGTTTATACTAATCTTTCCAAAAGCAACCTAAACAAATTGTCCACTTCTTATAACAATATTGCCAGGTTTGCTACTGGGTCCTCATTTAGAACTCATCACTGTCTAAATCTCAAACTTCTTGGATGGCTTGAACTAAATAACCAGCTAGAATTTCAACAACTCTCCATTACCTATAAAATTCTGTACCAGCCTAGTAATACTCCTATTCTCAGTAGCCTCATCTCCCCCTACACAAACCTTACTAACCTTCGCACAGCAAATAAACTACTGGTTACCATCCAGAAATCCCACAACAAGGCTGGTGATTCTCTTTTCTCTAATACAATAGGGAAAATTTGGAACAAGCTTCCCACAAAACTTACATCTCTCTCATCATTACCACTCTTTAAAAAGCAACTAAAGATTCAACTAAAAACACAATGGCTTTGTCCTTGTACTAACCCAGACTAACACCCCCCCCCCAATATAACATTATTCTATAACTCTCTTCCAATAACCCTCTTTGCAGTATTAGCAAATTCATCCCGCACCCCCTTCTTTAGTATCTTATTCCCAAGCTGCTTGCACTGAATATGCTCCTAACAACCTTGCCTTCTTCAGTGAGCTCTTCTCTTTCCACCTTGTATATAAACCAATCTATTTCTTTCACTATGACTGTAACTACTTCCCCATGTACATACATTCAATAATTCTCTTACTTCTCAGTGTTATACACTTTTTCATAGCCATTTTACATCTTTACAAAGGCGCATTCATACCCAATATACTAATCAAGAATATCTATCTCTTTCCCTTGCTAATAATACTGTATTTTGCCTTATTAAACTCAGTAGTCACAATCTGTATATTTGTAGTTCTGTATAACTCAATTTGATGAAAAAATTCTTCAGGTTTATGTACTGTATATATTGCATGGACTTTTGTTTGTCTTGATTTATTTAGTTTAAAGTGGAGCTTTTCTCCCCGGGCCTCTACTGAAAATGGACATGTATCCAGTTAAACTAGCCCGGTCAACAAATGTAAAATAAAAATAAATAAAATAAATCAGACTGTGCTTGGGGGCTTATCTGGCAGGGAAGTGCATTCAGGGCAAATGGAGCCCAAATCAAATGCACCTTCATATCAATCAAAAGGAGATGCTAGCTGTACAGAACGTGCTGACAGCCTTCAAGGACTACCTTTATCCAGGACAATTAATGATAAAGACAGACGACACCACAGTTATGTGGTACATAAACAGGGGGGGGGGGTACACACTCCTACCCCCTTTGCAGACTAGCCATGGCATTGTGGAACACGGCCTTGACCTGTCTAATACAACTACAAGCTCAATTCCTGCCAAGAAAGCTGAATACTCTCGCTGACGAACTAAGCAGAAATCTCATGTACCATCACAAATGGAAACAGGAACCACGGACTTTCAACATGTCACACAAATGAGGGAAACCAGACATGGATCTTAAAAAAACAGTGTATGCTTTTCCCCCTCTACCTCTGCTCTCCAAAGTTCTACTAAAAGTCAAACAGGACAAACCAAAAATGATTTTGATTGCTCCAGACTGGCCTCACCAACACTGGTACCCTCTCCTGCGCAATGTGTCACACCTTCTACCGTGGCACCTGCCACAGACACCTTACTTACTGCCTCAGCAGAACAACCAAATTCTGCACACACAGCTCGAAACTTTGAATCTTGCAGCATGGCTAATCACCTAAATTCACCCATAGCATCCCTCAGCAAACCTGTGATGGATGTCATTTTGGAGGCAAGAAGGCCTATTACTAGAAAATCTTATGCTGACAAATGGAAAAGATTCTGTGCCTAGAATCAATCACAGGGATAAGCGCAGCAGTGCCCGATATTCCTCAGATTTTGCAATACTTAACTGAGATGCTTCACAAGGGCCTGTCTTTTTCTTCCATAAAAATCCATGCCTCAGCCATTTCAGCTCATTACAACACAGATCCTTCCCTCTTCTCTCATCCTCTGCTTAATGCAGCATCTCAGAGGGGCCAAAAACCTAAGACCACCCAGGAGTGCTCCAACCCCTGCCTGGGACCTCAATTTTGTATTGGAAAAACTCACTTCCCTCCTTTCGAGCCAGCTGCTACTGCAGACTTAAAATTTCTCTCATGGAAAACTGCTTTCCTTTTAGCAGTCACTTCAGCTAGTAGGATTTCCAAATTACAGACTCTTATGGCAGTGGAGCCTTTCATTATTTTTCATGGGGACAGGGTGTCCCTCAGGACCAATCCATCCTTCATGCCTAAGGTGGTATCTAATGTGGCTCTTAATCAGACCATTCATTTCCCAGCTTTCTTTCCCAATCCACAGAACAAGGGGGAGCGGATTCTGCATTCATTGGATGTACACAGACAACTTAGATTTTACTTAAACATGACAAAATCTGTAAGAAAATCTGAACAACTACTGGTGGCATTTGCTGCAGGGGGAGAGAAAGGCTATTTCAAAACAGACTATTTCCAAATGGATAGGCCATTGGATTTTTTACTGCTATATGCACCATGGTAAAACTATTCCCCAGGGGATCAGATCTCATTCCACCAGGGCTGCTTCTACAGCCTTTCTCAGAGGTGTTCCTACTAGAGACATTCTAGAAGCTGCTACCTGGAGCTCAGTTCATACGTTCACCAAACATTACCATTTACCCTTCTCTAAATCCAGAGCTGGCTTTTGCCACTGTAGTCCTGCAGGGCCTTATAGCTGGTCCTAATGCTGTATAAATCCATGCTCCCAACCATAGCTTTGGGAATCTACCCAAATGTAATGACTGCAACAGTGAAACACGAAGAACGTAGTACAGTTGTGTACACTTACCATAAATGTAGATGTTCGAGTGTATTCACTGTTGCAGTCCTGGTTACCCTCCCTCCAACCCTCCGTTTTTCTCTTACTATACCTCTACTTTCCTTTACTATGCTTAAAAGCCTTTTTGGTGTATTTGCTTTTGTTTGGAGGTATACTTTTGCATTTTTAAATTACTTAAATATTTGGGGCACCTGACATCTGGGGCAAGAAAAACTGATGTAATGGCATCGGCTGAATGTTTTATACCCCTGATAACGTGACATCATGTAAGAAGGGACAGCAGCCGACGCAGGACCCAAGACTTTGTTAATCAGGCCGACTGAGGGCAACCTGCCAGCAGATTAACCAAATGTAATAACTGCAAATGACCCTTCCAAAAGTAAGAGATTTGTCCCCAGTAGTCTTATCTGAACAGGAGTCCGATGACTCCAATACTTCTGAATATGAAGACACGCAACCCCTGTCTCCTTATGAGGATTCTGATGCAGAAAAATCCATTCCTTCAGCCTCTCCACTCAAAGATTTTTCCTTTGGGGAAATTCTTCATACTTTAAGGGAGCATTTCCAAAGGAAATGTCAGGATTACCCTCTGTCTAAAAAGAGAGTCAGGGAATTTTTAGATCTTCCACAGCACAGATCCTTGGCCATTCCTCCTGTCCTGGATGTTGTGAATGATGTTTTCATGGAATCTAGTTTAACTCCTGACACCCTCCCTCCTCCTCCTCCCAGGAAACCTGACCGGTATTACAGAGTTGCTGACTTTAACAAATTTCTTTTCAAAAATCCTACCGCTGACCCTGAGGTTATCTCCCAAGGGCCTAAAGGAGTTAAAGCAACTTCTGCTAAGAATCCCACCCCCTCAGATAGGGATTCCCAAACTTTAAACAGATGGGGTAAGAAAGTATACACCTCTGCAACTCTTGCTATTAGAGCACTAAATTGTCAGTTCCATATGTTAAAATTCCAGCAGCATACCATGGAACTCCTCAAACAAAAAAAATCAACTTTTCCTGCGTGTGCAGAAAATAGAGTTGCAAGACTTAATGCATTCTGCAAGTGAAGTAACTAAGCACACCTTACACTGTGGATGTTCTTTCGTGTTTCACTGTTGCAGTCATTACATTTGAGTTATCTGCTTGCAGGTAGCCCTCAGTCAGCCTGATTAACAAAGTCTTGGGTGCTGTGTCGGTTGCTGCCCCTTCTTCCATGACGTCAGGTCGTCAGGGGGTATAAAACACGCAGCTGACGCCATTACATCAGTCTTTCTTGCCGTGCGGTAGCAGAAGCAGTTCGCAAGTGCCGGTTGGCCGACTCCTGAAATTTTTGTTTTCGAGTTTCAGAACCAAAATCTTAACTTAAAGCTAAGTACCCCATTGGGGAAACTTTTTCTTGCTCCTTTTCAATGTCAGTAAAAGTTAATAATTGCATTACTTGTGGAAAGCAAATACCTCATAAAGATTTTCATTCGTACTGTATTCCTTGCCTAGGCCCTGTGCATGATGTACCTTGCTGTCTGTTTTGTGCTTTATTTAATCAGCGCACTATCCGTCGTCAGTACATTTTTGCCTCTAAATATTTCGGTTCTCAGTTTAATTACCCAGAAATGTCGTCAGGTTAGCCATCCGACTACCGGGATTCTGAAAAAACACAAAGATAAAGACAGAGACAGGCCGTCGAGGTCCAAAACTGCCGACGACACTTCTCCTAAGCCAGTCTCCAGCTCGCCGGTACTCAGGTGCTTTTGCAGCCCCTGACGCCCGCTACTTCTGATTCGCAGGCCTCTACTGAGACCCATTTGGAGTCCGGTATGCCACGAGATGCTTCAACTATGGAACCCACAGATGTCTCTACCTTGGATGGGTCTGGAGCTGCTGTGCAGGTACCAGCTTCTGACGGTGTATTCAGGCCTACGGACTTGCATATTAAACTGACGCCTCCTCCTTTACTTAGTCCTAAATCTCGATCCATGCCTAAAAAGCCGACGCCCAGGCCACATGCTCAGGCCTCTTTACCTAAGAAACAAATGATAAGAATGGCTGAAGATCTAATAACTCTAATCAGGGGTAGCCAACCCCACCCCTTCTAAGAGGCCTAGGACTGAAGTTGAGTATGAATCTTCTGATCAGGTTTCTGTTTTTTCTGATTCTTCTGATGATCTGGAGTTGTCCTAATCTACTTATGAAGATGTTCATCGTGTTACCCTGCTGCAGTCATCACACTTGGGTTATCCTGCCGTCATGCAGTCCCGCAGTCGGCCTGAATTCCAAAGTCTTGGTTCGGCGTCGGTTGCTGTTGCTTCTTCCCTGACGTCAGTGTGTCAGGGGTATATAAGAGGCATCCAACGCCATTTTTTTCAGTCTTTCTTGCTGCGCGGTGCCCGAAGCAGAAGCAGTTCGCAAGTGCCTGTCGGCCGACACCTGAGATTTTCGAATCGAATTTCAGTCCGAAGTCTTCAATAAAGCTAAGTACCCCATTGGGGAACCTTTTCTTGCCTCAGTTCGATGTCAGAAAAAGTTAACAATTTCATTTCTTGTGGGAAGCAAATACCTCATAAGGACTTCCATTCCTATTGTATTCCTTGCCTAAGCCCAGACCACAACGTCACATGTTGTCGGTTTTGTGCTAGGTTTAATAAGCGAACTATCAAATGCCGTTTTGACTTCGCACGACATTACTTTGGTAGGAAATTTAATTATATCATGCCGTCGGAGCAGCCGACCGGTATGCATAAAAAACGCAAGGATAAGGACAGCCAGCCTAGGAACAAGCCAGACTCCGAGGCCTCTGCTGGGCCTGTCGCCGGTTCTCCGGTTTTCAGTGAGGCACCTACGCAGCCCCTGATGACCGCAGAACTGGAACCCCAGACAGCTGCGGATTCTCAGAGTCTACTAGGCCCTACGCAGCCATCTTCATTAGGCCCTTCTGACACCGGAGCAGAAGTAGACCCCGGTGCAGTGGAAACACCTTTGGTTACGGAAGGTGTCTTCAGACCGACTACACTCACCATTAAATCTTATTCTAAGCTTAAAACTCCTTTAAAACCAAAGAAGACTATACATCAGTCTACAGTTCAAGGCCCCATGCCTAAGAAACAGATGCTTAAGATGGCTGAAGATTTGATTACCCTAATCAGGGATTCCCATCCCCCTCCTGATAAAAGACCAAGACAAGAGGAGGATTATGCTTCTTCTGACCAGGTTTCAATTTCCTCAGATTCTTCTGAGGAATAGGATTACACTTTTCCACCTTATGAAGACTCTGATGCTGAAGACACTATTCCCTCAGCATCTCCACCTGAAGACTACTCCTTTGAGGAAACTTTACATACCATGAGGGACCATTTCCACTGGGAAGGCCAGGATTGCTCTGATTCTAAGAAAAGGCTCCGAGAGTTCCTTTTACTACCCGAGCACAGACCTCTTGCTATCCCTCCAGTGTTAGATATTGTGGATGATGTTTACTTGGAGTCTAGTCTAAATCCAGACTCTCTACCTCCTGCTCCAGCCAAACCAGACAGATACTGCAGAGTACCTGACTCACACAAATTCCTTTATAAAAGCCCTGTGGCTGACCCAGAAACAATTTCCCAGGGCCCTAAGGGAGCTAAAGCTTCTATGGCTAAAAATCCTGTGCCCTCTGATAGGGATTCCAGAGCCCTAGATAGATGGGGAAAGAAAATGTACACCTCAGCAACTCTGGCTATGAGAGCATTAAATTGTCAGTATTACATGCTGAAATATCAGCAATTCCTAATGTCTCAATTAAAACAATAAATGAGCACACATACTGAACAGTCTGAATTCAAGGAAATGCAGGATCTGTTGCATGCAGCTGAACAGGTGGGCAAACATACTTTACTATGCGGATTTGATTCATTGGAAGCTTCCTGTAGAGCACTGGCTCTGTCATACGTAGACATGCTTGGTTAAAGTAAAATTATTGGATGCAGCTTTACAGCAGGATGTATTATTTGGTGTCAAAGCAGAAGAGGTTTTAAAGAAAATGGAGGATAAGGCAAAGTCTTTGCAGACTGTCAAGGATTTTTTGCAGGTACAACCCCCTCATTTCAGCAGAAATTGGCCAACAAAAAACTGGTCCTTTCCAGCTTCTGACAGATCACAGAGGGGCAAATACAGACGCCCAAGGGGCAGAGGTCAGTCACAAGGCCCTTACAAACATCGCCATTGGGGTACTGCTACCCAGAAAGGAGGAGAAGACGGGCCCCAAGCTAGCAGAAGACAAACACAATGACTCAATCCTCAAACTACCAAGCAAATCTCTCCTGGCAGCTCCCTTGGGAGGAAAATTATCATTTTTTGCAGACAACTGGCACATCATCACAAAAGACAAATGGGTCCTAAACATTGTCTCTCAAGGATACAGATTCCACTTTCATACCTTACCAAGGATAAGAAGAATGCCAAACCTGCCACCAAATCAATGGGCAGAGGCACAGAAATTACAACTCTCATGGACATGAGAACCATTCAACAGGTACCTACACAGGAGCAAGGACAAGGATTTTACTCAAGACTTTTTCTAGTCCCAAGAAGGACAAAGCATGGAGACCCATTCTGGATCTTTCAATTCTGAACACCTATCTGCAAGTACCAAAACTCAAGATGCTAACACTTCAGCAGCTTCTGCCCATGCTGGGCAAGAATGCTTGGCTAGTAACGTTGGGCCTCAAGGAGGCATACCTGCATGTCCCTGTCAGACAAAATTCCAGAAGATACCTCCGCTTCATTGCAGGTTCAACGCATTATCAATTCTCTGCACTGCCTTTTGGCTTATCTACTGCGCCCAGGGTCTTCACAAAATGCCTGGCACCAGTAATTGCATACTGCAGACAAAGAGGAATTCAAATATACCCATACCTGGACAACTGCCTTATTCAAGCAGAAAGCAAGGACATTCTTTTAAAGCATCTGGCATTTGTCAAACACATTCTATGTTGCCTAGGGTACACAGTAAATGAAAAGAAATCAAAACTAGTGCCCTCACAAAACATAATATTCCTGGGTGCCAGCTTGAATACAATGGCCCAGATGGCTTATCTCACACCAGACAAGCAACAACAGCTGACTCAATATTTCAAAATAATGGCAACAAAGACCCAACTCCCTGCGAGAAAAATTTTGCAGGCCTTGGGATTCATGGCATCTTGCATACTACTAATACCATTTGCAAAACTGCATATGAGGAAATTACAATGGTACCTGAAAAGCGTATGGACTCAGCACAGCTTGGAAACAATACCACTCATTCCCTGCCTTCAACAGAAGTTTCTATGGTGGGCACAAGCAATGTCACCTCAGCCTTTCACCATACCCACAGCCAGGCAAACTATGACAACAGATGCATCGGACTTTGCCTGGGGAGCACACATAGCAGGACAGTGCATTCAGGGCAAATGGACTACAGATCAGAGGCATCTGCATATCAATCAAAAAGAAATGCTAGCAGTACAGAATGCCCTAACAGCTTTCAAGGACATCTTACACCCAGGACAACTAATAATAAAGACGGACAATACCACAGTAATGTGGTACATAAGCAAGGGGGCAGACATTCCTACCCTCTGTGCAGGCAAGCAATGACCTGGTGGAACACTGCACTGTCTTACCAGGTTCAATTACAAGCACAATTCCTGCCAGGAAAGAAAAACACATTGGCAGATGACCTAAGCAGAAACATCATGGATCCACATGAGTGGAAACTAGATCCACAAGTATTTGCAATGATAGCTCAAAAACGGGGACGCCCAGACATAGATCTGTTTGCAAGCCCCCAAAACTACCAACTTCAAAAATTTTTCACAAAGACATTCCATCCACAAGCTTGGAGAGTGGACGCCCCCTCATTCAGTTGGAAAACATTAACTGTGTATGCCTTTCCTTCACTGCCTCTTCTAGCAAAGGTACTGCTGAAAGTCAGATTAGAGAGGCCACAAATGATACTCATTGCACCAGATTGGCCACGCCAGCATTGGTATCCAATTCTAAGGAACATGGCCCACAGCCCACCATGGATTTTACCACAGATTCCTCACCTGCTTACCCAGCTAGACAATCAGATTCTACACAGCCAGCTCAAGATTTTAAACCTGACTGCATGGCAAATTACCTAAACGACCAGCCAACACCTCTATCCAAAGCTGTTATGGATGTCATTTTGGAGGCCAGGAGGCCCAGCACCAGGAAAACCTATTCAGACAAATGGAAAAGATTTTGCGCCTGGAACCAGGCCAAAGGCCAAAATCCACTGGATCCAAACATTCCTCAGATTCTACAATATTTAACTGAGATGTTGCACAAAGGACTTTCCTTTTCATCTATTAAGATCCACGCCTCAGCAATTTCAACTCGTTACAACACTGATCCTCCTTTATTCTCACATCCACTCCTAAGACAGTACCTCAGAGGGGCTAAGAACATAAGACCGCCAAGGAGAGCACCAACACCTACTTGGGATCTCAACTTTGTTCTGGAAAAGCTTACACTGCCGACCTTTGAACCAGCTTTTTCAGCTGATTTAAAATTTCTTTCATGGAAAACTGCCCTGCTACTAGCAATAACCTCAGCTAGAAGAGTCTTAGAGCTACAGGCACTAATGGCAGTGGAGCCTTGCCTCATTTTTTCATCAAGACAGAGTCTCTCTACGAACTAACCCTTCCTTTATGCCAAAGGTGGTATCCAGTGTTGCCCTTAACCAAACCATTCATTTGCCCACCTTTTTCCCAAATCCCCAGAACAAAGGAGAAAGACTCCTGCACTCTTTGGACATTCACAGGCAATTGCATTACTACTTGGATAAAACTAAGGCTTTCAGAAAAATTGACCAGCTCTTTGTAGCCTATGCTACAGGATCACAAGGAAAATCTATCTCAAAACAGACTATTTCTAAATGGATAGGGCATTGCATACGTTTCTGCTACACGCATCATGGGAAACAGGTACCTGATAACATTAGGTCCCACTCCACCTGGGCTACAGCTACATCAGCAGCTTTTCTCAGGGGAGTGCCAACCAAGGATATTCTGGAAGCTGCAACTTGGAGTTCAGTGCACACCTTCGCCAAACACTATCACTTACCTCTATATTCTAAGACTAGAGCTGGTTTTGCCGCTGCAGTTTTGCAGGGCCCACTAGCTTCTTCTAACCCTGTTTAACTCCACCTCCCATCCTTAGCTTTGGGATTCAACCCAAGTGTGATGACTGCAGCAGGGTAACACGATGAACATAGTACAGTTTTGTACCTACCATAAATGTAGATGTTCGAGTGTTCACCCTGCTGCAGTCCAGGTTACCCTCCCTCCAACCCCTCTGTACTAGCTGAACTTTTCTAAACCACTCTATCCTATACAACCTCTGTGGTGTAATTGCTTGTGCCTAAAGGTATTGTTTTATTTTTATATCTATATATATATCTATATAATTTTACCTACTTATTGGGGGCACCTGACGTCTGGGGCAAGAAATACTGAAGAAAATGGCGTTGGATGCTTCTTATATACCCCTGACGCACTGACGTCAAGGAAGAAGCGACAGCAACCGACGCCGGACTAAGACTTTGGAATTCAGGCCGACTGCGGGACCGCCTGACGGCAGGATAACCCAAGTGTGATGACTGCAGCGGGGTGAACACTCGAACATCTACATTTATGGTAGTTACAAAATTGTACTATTCTGATGCAGAGGACTCCATTCCCTCTGCCTCCCCTCCTGAGGATTTTTCTTTTGGGGAAACCTTACATACTCTAAGGGAGCATTTCCACTGGGAAAGCCAGGATTTTTCTTATTCAAAAAAGAGGCTTAGGGATTTCCTTCTCCTACCTCAGCATAGGCCTTTAGCTATTTCTCCTGTACTAGACATTGTTGATTATGCTTTTTCGGAATCTAGTTTGGGCCCCTGATTCCTTGCCTCCTGCTCCCAGAAAACCTGACAGATACTACAGGGTCCCTGAGTTCCACAAGTTCTTTTTTAAAAAACCCTATTATAGATCCAGAGATTATTTCACAGAGGCCCAAGAGCATTAAGGCTTCTACTGCTAAAAATCCTAACCCCTTCTGATAGAGACTCCAGGGCGCTGGATAGATGGGTAAGAAGGTTTACACTTCTGCAACCTTGGCCATTAGGGCTTTAAACTGCCAGTTTCATATGTTAAAGTATCAGCAACATGTTATTGGACTGCTTAAACAGAAAATGATGTTTATTCCTGATTGTGTGGAAAATAGAGAATTACAGGATTTAATGCATTCTGCTGAACAAGGTGGAAAACTTACTTTGCAATGCAGTTTTGATTCATTAGAAGCCTCTTGCATGGATGCTGTTACTGGATGTGTGCTCAGAAGGCATGCTTGGATCAAGGAGCAATCTTTGCCTGATCATGTTAAAGCTAAATTGTAGGATGCTCCTTTAAATCAGGACCGCCTGTTTGGCAACAAGGCTGAGGAATTTCTTAAAAAGATGGAAGATGAAGCTAAATCTATTCAAACTGTTAAAGATTTTTTTACAAGTTCAACCTCCTAGATTAGTAGGCACTGGCACTCTAAGAATTGGTCCTTTCCAGCCCCTTCCAGGTCTTCTCAAGCCAAACCCAGACACAGCGAAACCCCCAGGTTTCAGTCCCAGGGGACTCACAGAACTAAGCAGTGGGGGGCCTCTACTTCCAAATCTGGGAATAATAAGACTCCCCCCATGGTAAACTGTCTCAATGACTTCCTTTTAAAACTTACAAGCACTTATCAACTGACTGCCCCCTTGGGAGGAAAGATTGCTCTTCATGCAAAGAATTGGGAACTCATTACCCAGGACAAATTGGTTTTAAATGTAGTGTCTCAGGGAGACAGATTTCACTTCCACTCGTTGTCAACACCAAGCAGGTCGCCGAACCTACCCCAAATCACTGGGCAGAGGCTCAAAAACAAGTACTTTCTCTCAAGCATGGGGGCTATTCATCTGGTACCAGAAGAGGAAAAGGGACAAGGTTTCTACTCTAGACTTTTCCTGGTACCCAGAAAAGACAATTCATGGCGTCCTATCCTGGACCTGTGTACTCTAAACATCTTTTTGGAGATTCTAAAATTCAAGATGCTGACTCTTCACCAATTACTTCCTATGCTAGGCAAAGATGCCTGGTTGGCAACACTAGATTTAAAAGAAGCACACCTGCACATCCCAATTAGGGAATCTTGCAGAAGATTCCTACGCTTCAAAGCAGGCTGCATGCACTATCAGTTCTCTGCACTGCCCTTTGGCTTATCTACTCCGCCCAGGTATTCACAAAGTGCTTAGCTCCAGTTATTGCATTTTGCAGGCAAAGAAATATTCAAATATACCCATACCTGGATGATTGTCTAATTCAGACAGAAAGCCAGGACATACTTTTGAATCATCTGGCCTTTGTACAAAGAGTTCTAACCTGTCTGGGGTACACCATAAACGAAAATAAATCACACCTGGTACCCTGTCAACAAATTATATTCCTGGGAGCAAGCTTGAATACAACTTCCCAGATGGCTTACCTCAAGCCAGAAAAACAAATTCATTTGACAAACTACTTCAAACAAGTGGCCACAAAAAACCCTGCTATCTGCAAGACAAATACTGCAAGCATTGAAGTTCATAGCATCCTGCATTCTTCTAATTCCATATGCAAGGCTGCATATGAGGAAACTACAGTGGTATCTAAAAAGCTTTTCGTGTCAACATTCTCAAGACCTGGAAACAATGATTCCTATCATACCTTGCCTATGCCTAGAGTTCCTTTGGTGGGCAGAGGCTGCCACCAAAACAATGGACTACCTTTCACGCCACCCCATGCCGCCCAAACCCTAACAGGCGCATCAGACTATGTATGGGGGGGCTCACCTGGCAGGGAAGTGCATTCAAGGCAAATGGAACCCAAGTCAAATGCACCTGCATATCAATCAAAAAGAAATGTTAGCTGTATAGAATGCTCTGACAGCTTTCAAGGACCACATTCTTCCAGGACAATTAATGGTAAAGACGGACAACACCACTGTTATGTGAAACATAAACAAGTGGGGGGGTACACATTCTTACCCCCTCTGCAGACTAGCCATGGCATTGTGGAACACAGCCTTGAGCCACCAAGTGCACCTACAAGCTCAATTCCTGCCAGGAAAATTAAATGCACTAACAGACTTACTAAGCAGAAACCTCAAGGACCCACACGAGTGGAAACTGGAACCATGGATTGTCAACATGTTGACAAGCAAATGGGAGAGCCCAGATATAGACCGGTTTGCCTCTCCCCAGAAATACCAAGTGGACAAATTTTGCACAAGGACTCCCCATAAACAAGCCTGGAATGTGGATGCTCTGTCCTTCAGCTGGAAAAACCTATCAGTCTATGCCTCCCCCCCCTCTTCCTCTGCTCTCCAAAGTACTACTAAAAATCAAACAGGACAAACCAAGGATGATTTTAATTGCTCCAGACTGGCCGTGCCAACACTGGTACCCCCTCCTACGCAGTGTGTCACTGTTATCTCCATGGCATCTGCCTCAGACTCCTTCCCTGCTGTCTCAGCAGGAGAACCAGATTCTGCACCCTCAGCTTCCAACACAGAACCTTGCAGCCTGGCTAATTACTTAATCTCTCCTTTACCATCCCTCAGCAAACCTGTGATGGATATCATTTTAGATGCAAGGAGGCCTAGTACTAGAAAATCTTATGCTGAAAAATGGAAAAGATTCTGTGCCTGGAAGCAATCTCAAGGGATGAGCACAGCAGCGCCCAATTTACCTTAGATTTTGCAATACGTAACTGTGATGCTTCACAAGGGCCTGTCTTTTTCCTCCATTTCAGCTCATTATAACACAGAACCACCCCTCTTCTCTCATCCACTGCTCAAGCAGTTCCTCAGAGGGGCCAAACATTTGAGACCACCCAGGAGAGCTCCAACCCCAGCCTGGGACCTTAACTTTGTCTTGGAGAAACTCACTCTACCTCCTTTCGAGCCAGCTGCTACTGCAGACTTAAAATTTATTTCTTGGAAAACAGCTTTCCTTTTAGCAATTACTTCAGCTAGAAGGGTATCTGAATTACACGCCCTTATGGCAGTGGAGCCTTTCATGATCTTTCTTGCAGACAGGATGTGTCCCTGAGAACCAGTCCATCATTCATGCCCAAGGTGGTATCCATTGTGGCTCTTAATCAGTCCATTCATTTGCCAAACTTCTTTCCCAATCCACAGAATAAAGGGGAATGGATACTGCATTCCTTAGATGTGCAGAAACGACTTAGATTCTACTTGGACAGGACTAAACCTCAAAGGAAATCTGAACAACTGCTGGTGGCATTTGCTGCAGAGGGGTAGGCTATTTCAAAGCAAACCGTTTCTAAATGGATAAGCCATTGCATTCATTTCTGCTGTAAGCGCCATGGAAAGTCTATCCCCCAGGGGATCAGACATCACTCCACCAGGGCTACATCTACCTATACAGCCTTTCTCAGAGGCGCCCCTACCAGGGACATCCTAGAAGCTGCTACCTGGAGTTCTGTGCAGACTTTCACCAAGCATTATCATTTGCCAATTTTCTCTAAATCCAGAGCTGGCTTTGCCACTGCAGTCTTGCAGGGCCTTATAGCTGGCCCTAATGCTATCTAAGTTCCTCCTCCCAACCTTAGCTTTGGTAATCTACCCAAATGTAATGACTGCAATAGTGAAACACGAAGAACATAGTACAGTTGTGTACACTTTCCACAAATGTAGATGTTCAATTGTATTCACTGTTGCAGTCCTGGTTACCCTCCCTCCGGCCCCCCCAACTTCTTTTGGCTATACCTCTACTTTCCTTTAATATACTTAAAAGCCTTTTTGGTGTATTTGCTTTTTTGTTGGAGGTATATCTTTGTGCTTTTATTTGCTTCCCATTAGGGGGGCACCTGACATTTGGGGCAAGAAAAACTGATGTAATGGTGTCGGCTCCATGTTTTATACACTTGGAGGCCTGACGTCATGGGAGAAGGGACAGCAACTGACGCAGGACCCAAGACTTTGTTAATCAGGCCGACTGAGGGCAACCTGCAAGCAGATAACCCAAATGTAATGACTGCAACAGTGAATGCACTCGTACATGTACATTTATGGTAAGTGTACACAACTGTACTGTTTTGGCTTTTAATAAGGCTTTTTTAACCTGTGTGTCAGTGATTGCTGGGTCTCTACATTCTTCTGGTATTGTTATGAGCCCTTTAGGAGGTGAGGGGGGTGAAATTTGCACTAAACCTGTCTGCCAGAATGTTGGTAATATCAGTCGGTTCAGTGTAGATCTGAGAGTTTTCACTTGGGCCAATAGCCTAGTACCTACCTATGAACCTAAGGGCCTACGTAAGCCTAGCCAGCAAGGTTCCCTGGCTTACGCCACCCAAGAAAGTTATTTTATTGTGCCACTGTCGAGCAGAGACGCAGAAGTGATCCCTGGGGTGTATTTCCTATTTCCCATCCGCTCATCAAGATTTTTCTTGAAGAGTGCTAATGAAGAACTTTGCTTGACATAGAATGGGTAGCCTTTTCCAGAGTATGGAAAGTCTCTGTGACAGGAATCTTTCCCTCCAGTATGTCCTATTTATTGTGGTGACAAGGTTTAGGGCCCTAGAGTGTGTAGCTCGGAGGGATTGGGATTTCTTTAGGTGTAGCATGTCCAACAGCTCTGGGTTTCACATAGCTTTATATGTTAGGCAGAGATCACCTCGGAATAGGTGATACGCTGCGGAGTAAAGCTGGAGTTTTTTGAGGCGGTCAGTGTAGGGCATTTGTTTGAGGCCAGTAATCCTCTTTGTGAGGTACTTCTGTGGCCTTTCCAGCTGTTGCAGATGTCTTGTGAGGTACATTCCAAAAGGGGCATTGTACTCTATAATGGGTTTAATGAGTGTTGAGTAGAGGGGAACAATGACCTCTTTTTTCCTGGATGAGAACCCTTTTATGATGAGGTGTGCCACGTAGAATGACCTCCTGACCTCTGTGGCGATGTGACTATCAAAGGAAGAGACTATTGTCCACCTGGGTCCCAAGGTCTCTTATCACACATTTGGTGTTAAGTAGATTGCTACCTCTGTGGTAGTTCATGGGTGCAGAGTTTTTACCAAAGGGGATGACACTGCACTTTTTGGCATTGAGCTTGAGGCCATGGCTCTGACACCAGGCATCTGTCTCAGCGAGGCCCTTCTGTAGGATGTCCACATCATTTGGGGACTTGACTATGGCTCCTAGTTTGCAGTCCTCTGCGAACTTCGTTAGCAAGAGGCCTTCTGTGTTAGCCTGTACTTCAGATAAGTAGATACCAAACAGGAGAGGTCCAGGACGGAATCATTTGGTACTCCACTTGTCACTGCTTTGAGGTCTGATTTGGAGTCTGCAACTTTTACAGTGTGGGTTCTGTCAGTGAGCCAGTTGGCAACCCATCTTGTGATGTAGGAACTTGTACCTAGTTTAGTGAGTTTAGCTATAATTCCAGAATTGGGGGATGGTGTCGAAATAGGTTCTTGACATAGCTGAAGAACACTTTGTGGTTATCTTTGGAGTCCTTGGCAATTTTTCTTCCGAAGCTAGCCTTGGATGATTTTATGAAGGATCGTAGTTTCTTGCTGATACTGATCAGGGATGTCTTTCCTTCTTTGGATTTTACTCTTTCTGTACTAGATGTTCATCGTGTTTCACTGTTGCAGTCATTACACTTGGGTTATCTTGCTGGCAGGCTACCCGCAGTCGGCTTGAATTCCAAAGTCCTGGTCCAGCGTCGGTTGCTGTCGCCTCTTCCCTGACGTCAGTGCACCAGGGGTATATAAGATGCAGTCGACGCCATTTTCTTCAGTCTTTCTTGCCGCACGGTGCCCGCAGCAAAAGCAGCTTGCAAGTGCTAGTCAGCCGACTCCTGAGATTTTCAAAATTGAATTTCAGATCAGAAGTCTTCAATAAAGCTAAGTACCCCGATGGGGAAACTTTTTTCTTGCTCCAGACCGATGTCAGAAAAAGTTAACAATTGTATTTCTTGTGGGAAGCAAATGCCTCATAAGGATTTTCATTCTTACTGTATTCCTTGCCTAGGCCCTGACCATGACGTTGCTAGTTGTCAGTTTTGTGCTAGATTTAACCAACGCACTATTAAGCGTCGGTACGATTTTGCATTTCATTACTTTGGCTGAAGGTTTAACTATATAATACCGTCAGAACAGCCGACGACCGGAGTTCATAAAAAGTGCAAGGAAAAAGAAAGGGACAGGCATCCGAGGTCCAAAACCGACGATGAAGCCTCCTCTAGGCCAGTCGCCGGTTCTCAATGAGGCGCTTTCGCAGCCCCTGACACCCACTACCTCAGAGCCACGGGCTGCCTCCGACTCCCACGTGGAGACAAGTAGGCCTGTTGGATACTCAAGGTATTGGGTCTCCGGAAACTTATCCCTCAGATGGGTCCAGAGCCACTGAGCAGGCATCGGCTTCTGAGGGTGTTTTCAGACCTACACAGCTTTGTCAAGCCAACCTCAGCATCCAAGACAGGCTAAAACAGCTTTAAAGACAAAGAAACAAGTACAGCATTCTCCTGGACAGACTTCCATACCTAAGAAATAGATGCTCAAAATGGCCGAAGACCTAATTACCTGGATCAGGGGTTCCCATCCCCCTCCTGATAAAAGGCCTAGGCAAGACACTGAATATGATTCCTCTGATCAGGTTTCCATTTCATCTGACTCATCTTCAGAACAAGAATACTCTCTTCCTCCCTATGAGGACTCTGATGCTGAAGAATCTATTCCTTCAGTCTCTCCTCCTGAGGACTATTCTTTTGGGGAAACCCTGCACACTATGAGGGAGCATTTCCACTGGGAGAGCCAAGATTATTCAGAATCTAAGAAACGGCTCAGAGATTTTCTTTTATTGCCTCAACACAGACTTCTTGCTATTCCACCTGTACTAGACATTGTAGATGATGTATTCTCAGAGTCCAGTCTGTCTCCTGCCTCTCTACCCCCTGCACCAGTTAAGCCAGATAGGTACTACAGGGTTCCAGATTCACATAAATTTTTTATATAAAAACCCTGCTGCTGACCCAAAAACTATATCTCAGGGTCCTAAAGGGATCAAGGCTTCCACTGCAAAAAGCCCTGTCCCCTCTGATAGGGATTCTAGAGCACTGGACAGATGGGGGAAGAAAGTTTACACCTCTTCTACCTTGGCTGTAAGGGCTTTAAATTGCCAGTTTCATATGCTTAAATATCAGCAAAACCTAATGTCTCTGCTAAAACAGAAAATACAGACAAACTCTGAATGTCCTGAAAACAAGGAAATGCAGGATTTATTGCATGCAGCTGAACAAGTGGGAAAGCATTCTTTGCAATGTGGTTTTGATTCACTAGAGGCCTCTTGCAGGGCCGCTGTTACAGGCTCCGTCATTCAAAGGCATGCTTGGTTAAAGGAACAGAATCTGCCTGATCATGTTAAAGCAAAATTATTGGATGCTCCATTACAGCATGATACTTTGTTTGGTGTTAAGGCAGAAGAGGTGTTAAAGAAAATGGAGGATAAAGCGAAATGTATGCAGACAGTAAAGGATTTCTTACAGGTGCAGCCACCCAGATTTAGCAGGAACTGGCCTTCTAAGAATTGGTCCTTTCCAGTGTCAGACTGGCCACAGAGAGGCCAATACGGACGCCCTAGAGGCAGATCTCAGCCCCAAGGCTCATACAGGCCTAAACAATGGGGGTGTTTCTACCTCTAAAAGCAGAGAAGACAAATCACAGCCATACAGGAAACAGTCCCAATGACTTCCCACTGCTAATGCCAAGCACTTATCTTTTGGCAGCACCCTTAGGGGGGAAAGCTAGCACTTCTTTCACAAAATTGGCACATGATCACCCAGAACAAATGGGTACTGAATATTGTTTCTCAGGGCTACAGGTTCCACTTTCACACCCTTCCAAAGGCAAAAGGTATGCCAGACCTGCCACACAATCAGTGGGCAGAGGCATAAAAACAAATTTCATCTCTGATGGACATGAGGGCTATTCAGCAATAACCACAGCAAGAGCAAGGACAAGGATTTTACTCAAGGCTTTTCTTGATACCCAGAAAGGACAAAGCATGGAGACCAATACTGGACCTGTCTATTCTAAATACTTTTCTGGACGTTCCAAAAATCAAAATGTTGACACTGCAGCAACTTCTGCCCATGCTGGGCAAGAAGGCTTGGCTCGTAACTTTGGACCTCAGAGGCTTACCTGCATGTCCCAATCAGACAATCTTGCAGAAGATACCTCAGATTCATAGCTGGCTCAATGCACTACCAATTCTCTGCACTGCCCTTTGGCTTATCTACTGTGCCCAGGGTCTTCACAAAATGCCTGGCACCAGTAATTGCATTTTGCAGACAGAGGAATTCAAATATATCCCTACTTGGATGACTGCCTTATTCAAGCAGAGAGCATGGACATTCTACTAAAGCATCTGGCGTTTGTGAAAAGATTACTAATTTGCCTAGGGTGCACAGTAAACAAAAAGAAATCAAAACTAGTACCCTTAAATACAACTGCCCAGATGGCTTATCTCACGCCACACAAAGGCAACTGACTTCTTACTTCGAAAAGATGGCAACAAAAACCCAGTTACCTGCAAGAAAAATTCTGCAGGTTTTGGGCTTCATGGCATCCTGCATTCTGCTAATTCCATATGCAAGACTGCATATGAGAAAGCTACAATGTTATCTAAAAAGTGTTTGGACTCAACATTGCCACAGCCCGGAAACATTAAATCTGAAGTAGGCACTTCATTTGTCAGCAGCCTTTGGAACCTTTGGGATACGGATCCGATCTTGGATCCGAGCCGGCAACTTCTACCACAGCATAGATTTGAGCTCCTAGCTCCTCCCTTTACCTATAATCCCCTGCCCAACCCTGACTGACCTCAGATCTAGTTTGCCACGCTTCAAGCTACAAGCTGGATTTTTGAGCTCCTGCCATTTTGTGGATTTGTGAGAAAAATTTTCTATTTTATTCCCCTTTTTCTTAGTCTGAGTGAGAGCGATTGTTTAGGTACCCCATAGCCCTTTTATCTCTCTCAATTTGATTTAATTTAATTTGTGGTATTTTTTCCTTCCTGCCCTCGCTGGTCGTAGTGTGTGTTTGTGGTGTGTGTAGGGGCCTAGTAAGTGTGTTTCTGTGCTACTATGTCGGAGGCCCCTAAAGCCATCTTTTCAAAGTGCACCGAGTGTGGCCATAAGCTTTCACCGGCGGATGGCCATACCTGGTGTGTTAGGTGCCTTGGGGTTGAACACCTCTCCTCGGGATGCGCAATTTGCGTGGCGTTCAACCCCAGGGCACTTAAGGACTGGAGGTCGAAGCTGATTCTGGTGGGTCTTTTGCACCCGGATTCGGCTCCGGCCTCCGGTGCTTCTGTGGCCGCTACCCAGCCCTTGGTGGCGGCCACACCTGCCTCCCTCCCTCCGGTCAGGACTCAACCTCCCGCTTCGGCTCCGGAAGAGAGGGAGGCCGGGAAAGCTAAACTGAGAGAGAGGCACCATAAGCGGCGGGCCGAGGACTCCTCCTCGACCCCGCCCGCCAAACGAGCTTCTCCCTCCAGAGCTTCTGGATTGCCTCCTCCTCGGTTCTGGTCCCCTTGCTTATCACCGGGACCCGAGGAGGAGGGGACCCGGTCCCCGTCAAGGTCATCGAGGCGGCACTCTAGGTCTGCCTCGGTGGCCTCTTCGAGGTCCACTTTTAGCATGTCAGATGCAGACATGGACCGGATGATGAGGAGGTTCATCCAGGCCCAGCTGCAGATGGGAGTGCTCTTGCCTCCCTCCCCTCTGGGGGGGAGCTCAACCCCAGTCGCTCCTTCTCCGACCCGCTTTCCGGGTTCGGAGCATTTGGAGCCGAGCCACGTTGGATCCGGGGGTGAGTCGGAGCCGACAGTACTGGGTACTTCGGCTCCGACTGGTCCCTCGAGCTTGTCTGATCCGACCTCTCGGAGCCGTGGGCTGAGCTTCGGATCCGAGCGATTCAGTGCGTCTTCAGCTCTGTCCCGGTTGGAGCACACGGGTCCTTCGGATCCGATGGTCTCTGCCCCCGGGTCCGGTCTCCGCTTCGGATCTGAGTGGTAGTCTACTCTCGGATCCTATCCAGGGCGGCTCCCCCTTGGCTTTTGCTGTGATGGAGAGGGCACTGTTGAGTGCATCCGGGCCTCCGGTCCTGGCTTCGGCTCCCCCCTGCACTCCCTCTCAGCTGGTTCAGGTTACCATCACCCGGCCTTTAGGGCAGCCTGCTTCAGCACCTCTGGGTGTTCCTTCGGAACATGACATTGCTGGTGAGACTTCCTCGGACAACCCCCCCCCCCCCGAGGAGGTTCATCACAAGGCTAAGTGTAAGAGGAGGCACGTGGACTCCCCCGACTCCCTTACGGAAGATACGGACTTAGATGAAGGGGAAGGCTTCCCAAGGTCACCCCCCGAGGATGTCTCCTTTGGAGACATCATGGAAATGCTCAGGATTAGGGGAGGGTGGTCTGCCACCAAGGCATCCTCCGATGAGTCCGTATTCCTAGAGGCGTTCGAAGCAGGGCCATCTACCTCTTGGGTGTCCCCTCTCCCCGACCCCCTGGTGGACCTTATCTCCACCAGGGCTTGGAAGGAGCCGGACACTGTAGAGCCAGTCCCCAAGCGCCCAGATAGGATTCTGAGTTCCCCTGCAGAAAGAACCCACTGGAGCAGAGGTCCCCCCGTGGATACCATGTTGGTGGCGGCGGCCACCAAGAGGGAGTTGGCTCAGGAGAGCTCCGCGGTCCACCCACGGAGCAAGGAGTCTCAGGTGATGGACCGCCTTGGGAAGCGAGCATTCAGTTCAGCAACCTTCTCGATGAGGGTGCTGAACTATATGGCACACGTCGTCCGGATGCAGCGAGATCTAATAAAAGAATACGCTGCTTCCCCCCCAGAGTCAATGTCGGAAGGGGACAAGCAGCTGTACTCCTCCCGAATGTCCACTCTACGTTCCATTTCTAACACCTCTATGTGGCTCTTGTCTCACACCACTGAAGGAGCCGCTAGAGCTGGTGGAGCCGGCCTGGTAATGAGGCGCCAAGCCTGGCTCCGACATTTTGACTTCTCGGAACCCTTTAAGGCATCATTCGCGAATGCCCCCTTTGATGGTTCTGCACTGTTTGGCAAAACCATTCGCTACACTTTAGTCCAGAGCGAGAAAGACGGGAAGACTTTGTCTGCCATCGGAGTCCGCTTCTCTGCTCCCCAGAGGTCCTTTGCCAAGAACCAAAAGGGTCAGAAGAAGATGTGGTTCCAGAAATAGCATCAGTCCCAGTCTGCTCTGGACAACCAGTCCTCTTGTGGCAGAGGAGGACAGGGAGGACGCCGCCCTAGAGGCAGAGGGGGTCCCAGAAATTTTGGGTCCAGAGAACCCTTCTCTGAGAGGCCCACGCAGAATCCCTGAGGGGTTGCCCAGCTGCTACACTCTGGAGGCAGTCGGGGGGGGGGCGTTTTTCGAGGCACCTAGCAATGTGGGAGTCCATAACAACAGATCGCTGGGTGCTTCGCATCATATCTAGAGGTTACCAAATTCCCTTTATTGTAACCCCCAAAACCAGAAGGCTCCCCGACGTACCACCCATTCAGAGGGGAGGCTGCTGCTACAGAAATTCAGCAGCTTTTACAAAAAAGAGCCATCCAACCCATCCCCTCAGATCAGCTCGGATCAGGGTTTTACTCCAGGTTCTTTCTGGTGCCAAAAAAGACTGGGGACTTGAGGTCCATCCTCGACCTCTCTCTCTTGAACCTGGCAGTACCCAAAGAAAAGTTCAGGATGGTCACGCTGCAATCTATTCTCCCCCTGTTACGGGAGAATGACCGGATGTGCTCGATAGACCTCAATGATGCGTACTATCACATTCTTGTGGACAGACGCTCCAGGAGGTTCCTCCGCTTCCGGCTGGGAGCCAGTCACTTTCAGTTCAGGGCCCCCCCCTTCGGTCTCACCTCAGCCCCCAGGGTGTTCACCAAAGTCTTGGCGGTTATAGCGGCCCACCTGAGGCTTCAGGGAATTCGGGTCTTTCCGTACCTGGACGACTGGCTCCTCATCGCCCCAACAAGGCATCTGCTCTGTTCAGGCAAGGATTACTTCCTGAATCTTGCTCCAGGCCTAGGTTTGACTGTCAACATGGCCAAATCCTTTCTGGCTCCTACACAGGTAATAGATTTCATAGGGGCGAGATTGGATTCCAGACTAATGCTTGCTTTCCTGACTCCAGATCGGCTTCAGAACCTGAGGTTGCATGTTCAGGCCATTCTCCAACTTCTTGCTCCACCGGCAGAATTGATCCTGAGGGCTCTAGGGTCCATGGCGGCAGCAATTCCTCTGCTGCCCTTAGCCCGTCTAAATATGAGGGTCCTGCAGTGGACACTTCAGGTGCAATGGTCCCCATCTCGCAACCCCCTGTCTCATCCCATTCCCCTAAGCAGGGCTTGCAGAGGGTCGCTCGTGTGGTGGCTCCAGTCCCTGAGCCTTCACACAGGACGACCATTCTCGATGCCTCCTCCTGTCGCCACAGTGACCACGGACGCCTCTCGCCTGGGGTGGGGGGGCACTATTCAGGCAGAACGGTCCAAGGCACGTGGAACGACATAGAGACCTCCTTGCATATCAATGTCCTAGAGATGAGGGCGGTGCTTTTGACGTTGCAGGCACATCACGGCCTTCTTCCGATTGGGACGATTGCTGTACATACGGACAACATGTCAGTTGTCTGGTACATCAACAAACAGGGGAACCAGGTCTTATCCTCTGTCGCGAGGCCATGAGAGTGTGGGAATGGGCGATATCCACCAACCGCTTTCTCGTTGCAACGCACATTATGGGACGGCCCAACATCCTAGCAGACAGGCTCAGTCGTTCAATTCTGACCCCATACAAATGGTCTCTCAATCCTCTAGTAGCGGAGCAAATATTTGCCCAATGGGGGCAACCCTGTTGCGATCTTTTTACCTCTCCCTCAAATACCAAATGCAACAGTTACTTCGCTCTAATCCCCCCTCAGGGGGAGTCCCCGAGAGACTCTCTAGTACATGCCTGGCCTCCCGGTCTCCTTTATGCTTACCCTCCATTGCCCATGATGCTGAAACTCTTACAGAAAGCCAGTCGGTTGGGGAGCAAAATGATCCTCATTGCCCCATTCTGGCCTCGTCAGACGTGGTTCCCGTACCTGTGGTCTCACCTGATTCATCCACCTTGGATTCTGGATCCCCTCCCGGATCTCATTACTCACCCTCTGGGTCTTCCGACCCCCAACCTGGTCAACCTCAAGCTGACTGCTTGGTTGCTCCAGTTCCACTCCTGATAAGGACTCCCGGAATCTCCTCACCAGTCAAAGTCATTCTAATAGCAGCACACAAACCGTCCACCAGAAGGGTCTATCGGAGTAAGTGGAAACGTTTCTCCATCTGGGCGGAGCACCGTCACCTAGATCCTTTCACGGCACCTCTTACGTCGGTTTTGGATTTTCTAACTACCCTTTTTCATCAGGGGGCTAACTGCTCTACAGTCAAGGTACAACTAGCAGCGATTTCGCATTATCATGTAGGGCATGAATCGGGCCCACTAATTACCTCCAAGCTCTGTAAAGCTTTCCTCAAGGGTACCTTCCTTCTCAGACCTCCGGTCAGGGAGGTAGTACCCCCATGGGATTTATCTTTGGTTCTACAGGCCTTGACAAGCCCCACTTTCGAGCCGGCAGCTACGGTTGATCTTAAATACCTCTCTTGGAAGATGGCCTTCCTGGTGGCGATTACGTCAGGGTCTCTGAGCTTCAGGCCCTCTGTGTCAAACCGCCGTATTTGGCCTTCCATCAGGATAGAGTTTACCTCGGGATCAATCTGTCCTTTCTGCCTAAGGTATCTTCGGAAGCTAATATTAATCAATCTATTAATCTTCCCGTGTTCTTTCCCAACTAGCAGAACAAAGGAGAGTACAAACTGCATTCTTTGGATGTGCACAGACAATTACGTTTTTATATTCATCGAACTGCTGGTCATAGGCGATCTGACCAGTTGTTTGTCTCCTTTGCCAGAACCAATTTAGGCAAGTCAGTTTCTAAAGTTACCCTGTCACGGTGGATAGCTAGTTGTATCCTCTTGGCATATCAGAGTTCGGGAAGGCCTGCACCTCAGGGAGTCCACACTCATTCTACTAGGGTCGTCGCTACTTCGGCGGCTTTTAGATCTAGGGTCCCCTTGGATGATATTTGTTCCGCAGCCAGTTGGGCTTCATCTCATACCTTTATCAGCCATTACAAACTGGATGTTGTTTCCAGAGGTAGGGCGTCCTTTGGCTCTGCAGTGCTCCGGAATATTCTTCCATAACGGCCACCCAGGATTCAGGTAGCTGGGGACTCTGTCCCAAATTTTGCTGACAAATGAAGTGCCTACTTCAGATTAAGAAGTTATGTACTCACCATAACGTTCCATCTGAGTAGGTATCTTCATTTGTCTGCAACCATCCCCCCCTCCTTCCCCCCCTGACCTATATGATTCTGTTTAGGATCTGTCTTAGATAAGCCCCTTCTGGGGCACAGTAACAGTTGTTATATCAGGCAAACTTGATCTGAGGTCAGTAAGGGTTGGCAAGGGATTATGGGTAAAGGGAGGAGCTAGGAGCTCGGATCTATGTTGTGGTAGAAGTTGCCGGCTCGGATCCGAGATCGGATCCATATCCCAAAGGTTGCAGACAAATGAAGATACCTACTCAGATGGAACGTTATGGTGAGTACATAACTTCTTATTACCCTCATTCCCTGCCTGCAACAGGAGTTTCGATGGCGGGCACTGGCCTGTCACCACAACAAGGGACAGCCATTCACTTTACCCACAGCCAGGCAGACACTAACAACAGATGCATCGGATTATGCCTGGGGGGCGCTCATGGCAGGAAAATGTATTCAGGGCACTTGGCCCGCAAGCCAAATGCATCTTTATATCATTCAAAAAGAGATGCTAGCTGTACAGAATACCCTGACAGCCTTCAAGGATCTACTCCATCCAGGACAACTGTTGCTAAAGACGGACAATACTACAGTCATGTGATAAATAAGCAAGGGGGCACACATTCCTACCCCCTCTGCAGGCAAGCCATGACTTTGTGGAACACAGCATTGACTTATGAAGTGCATCTGCAAGCACAGTTCCTGCCAGGAAAGACAAATACTCTGGCAGACGAACTAAGCAGAAACCTTATGGACCCTCACGAGTGGAAACTAAACTAGATCCACAAGTCTTCAGCATGATAACAAGGAGATGGGGATGCCCAGACATAGATCTATTTGCCTCCCCTCACGACTGCCAACTACAGAAATTCTGTACAAGGACTTATCACAAACAAGCATGGAACATGGATGCTGTTATCATTCAGCTGGAAACCCCTTACAGTATATGCCTTTCCTCCACTGCCTCTCCTCCCCAGGGTGCTTGTAATGGTCAGACAAGAGAAGCCAAAAATGATACTGATTTCCCCAGACTGGCCACGCCAGCACTGGTACCCAATCCTAACGAGCTTGTTTCAACGCCCAGCCTGGACTTTACCTCAAATTCCTCATCTTCTGACCGAAGAAAACAATCAGATCCTGCACAGCCAACTCAGAACCTTAAATTTGGCTGCATGGCGAATAATATAACCACTCAGAACACACCTCTCTCTAAAGCAGTTATGGATGTTATTTTGGAAGCCAGGAGGCCCAGCACCAGAAAATCTTATGCAGAAAAATGGAAGAGATTCTGTGCTTGGAACCAGACACAAGGAATTGACCCGCTCGTTCCAAATATTCCTCAGATTTTACAATACCTAACTGAGATGCTGGACAAAGGCCCATCCTTCTCATCAATTAAGATCCATGCCTCTGCCATTTCAGCTCATTACAATACGGAACCACCTATTTTTTCACATCACAACTGCTAAGACAATACCTCAGAGGGGCCAAAAACATAAGACCCCCAAGGAGAGCAGCGATACCTACATGGGACCTCAATTTTGTCTTGGAAAAGCTCACATTGCCTCCTTTTGAGCCAGCCAATACAGCCGAGATAAAATTCTTATCATGGAAAACAGCTCTGCTCCTAGCAATAACTTCAGCAAGAAGAGTCTCAAGTTACAGGCATTAATGGCTGTAGAACCTTTTATCCTTTTCCATCCGGACAGGGTTTCTCTAAGGACAAACCCAACATTTATGCCAAAGGTATTATCCAGTGTGGCTCTTAATCAAACCATTCATTTGCCTACTTTTTATCCAAATCCCCAGAATAAAGGGGAGAGATTTCTGCATTCTTTGGACATACACAGACCGCTACACTTCTACTTGGACAAAACTAAAGCTTTCAGAAGGACTGAGCAACTTTTAGTGACGTATGCTGCAGGATCACAAGGAAAGGCTATCTCAAAGCAGACTATTTCAAAATGGATAGGCCACTGCATTCGTTTCTGCTATTCACAACATGGCAAATCAGTGCCTAAGGGCATTAGGCCACATTCGACCAGGGCAGCAGCCACCTCATCCGCCTTCCTCAGAGGAGTACCAACCAAGGTTATTTTGGAGGCTGCAACTTGGACTTCAGTGCACACTTTTACCAAGCACTACTACTTATCTCGTTACTCTAAATCCAGAGCAGGCTTTGCCACTGCAGTTCTGCAGGGCCTCATAGCCACTCCTAATTCTATTTAGACCCAGCCGACCAACCTCAGCTTTGAGATTCAACCCAAGTGTAATGACTGCAACAGTGAAACACAATGAACGTAGTACAGTTGTGTACCTACCATAAATGTAGATGTTCAAGTGTATTCACTGTTGCAGTACAGGTTACCCACCCACCATCTTCCTTTCTTTGCTGGGACTTATCTGTACTTCTCTATTCTATACAACCTATGTGGTGTATTTGCTTGTAGATGAAGGTATTGTTTATTTTAGTGCATGATTTTTATAAGCAATGTTTTTAGCCTACCCTTTTAGGGGCACCTAACATCTGGGGCAAGAAAAACTGAAGAAAATGGTGTCTGCTGCATCTTGTATACCCCCTGGCGCACTGACGTCAGGGAAGAGGTGACAGCAACCGATGCCAGACCTGGACTTTGGAATTCAGGCCGACTACGGGTAGCCTGCCAGCAGGATAACCCAAGTGTAATGACTGCAACAGTGAATACACTCTAACATCTACATTTATGGTAGGTACACAACTGTACTTTTCCTTCTCCTGTTGTATAGCTTGTTTGTGGCAGGGGTCCACCAGACTGGTTTCTTTTTCTTGGTGGTGTGAGTCTTGGTTCTGCTTGGGATAGCACATACATGCATTCTTGCAGGTGCTCATAAAGTGCCTTTCTAAGGGATTCAGCAGCTTGGACAGCATTGTCCTTTAGCATGGGGGCTGTGAACCTTTCCACCTTGGTCTTGAGTAACGTGAAGTTTGCTTTTGAAAAATTTTTCGCAGTGGTTTCCTTGATTGAGGGGTGGGGGCAGAATGTGGATAATCCAGAGTGATTAGTCTATGGTCTGATCTAACCAGCGAGGGGTTGACCTCCTGTGTGGAACACCGGTTGCCCATGTTGGTGATGACAAGATCGTATATGTTGTCACCTCTGGTGGGGGTGTTGACCAGTTGATCCAGGGTGTTCGAGTTTATAAATTCTAGGAAGCGTTGGGCAAGGGAGTTAGTACTTGAGTAGTTCTCCCAGTTATTGTTTGGGTAATTCAAATCACCCAGTATTAAGGTGTTTGGTAGGACCTTCATATTTTCCAATGTCTCCAGAAATGCGGAATGGGGGTCCTGGGTCATGGTGGATGATCTGTAGCAAGCTACAATTTGAATTGCAGTTTTGCCCGTTGTTAGTTGGACATGAATGATCTCTGAGGCATCGTGCTGCGCCACTAACCTGGAGGTGTGGGTTTCCTTGATCAATATGGATACACACCCGCATTTGTGTTTCGATCCGGGTTCTGTGGCCAAAAAGTATGAGTTATAGCGTGGTAGTGCTGGGGTGCTCTCTGGAGTCTTAAACCAGGTTTCTGTTACTGCACAGATATCAATGTTCTCTATACTGAGGAGTGCCTCGAGTGCATGCATTTTGCATTTTATACTTCTGGCGTTGAGTAGCATTACCCTCGGTTTTTGGTTATGTGTGCTATTTACGGTGGTGGGTTTGTCTTTTGAGCCTTGTCTAAGAAAGGCACTACGGGGTTGGCAAAAGCCTTGGCTAGTATTCGAAAGCCTAAAGGTGACAACTGCAAGCCATCTCTTTCGAAGCAACGTGGCTTGTCGAGCATGTCATCCCAGGCAGACAGATACTGGATCCCCTTTGAATGACACCAGAAACTTAGCCAATTGTTGAAATTGGTCATTTTTTCTTTATACTGTGGCATCATTCTTGGTGAGGGCAGAATGCTACTCAGGGTCAGGGTCATACTGGCATGGGCTACCTGATCAGCGAGCTCAGATCTCTTCCATGTCTCCATGTAGTCCAGGGAGGTACGTCTCAGGTCATTCATACCAACATGGACAATGACAGAGTCGTATTTGTACTTGTTCTGGAGCTACCTCAGTGCGTGTGTTATGTGGCAGATCCTGGCACCTGACAGGCAGCTAACTGTAACCTTCTCTTTGTTCAGCCTAGTTAGTGGGACATCAGTGTGCCTGACTATAGAGTCGCCTATTACTAGTGTGTTGGGTATGTTATTTTGCATTAAGGGCTGTGATTGCGTGGCACACTGATTATGTGAAGTATGTGTTTCATGGTTTGTGATGTGGTGTGGAGGTTACTTGGATGTGTGCTTTGGAAGTCTCTGTTGCATTTGCTGGTTTTTATTTAGAGCCTCCGAGTATGTTTTTGTGTGTTATTTGCCGGTGTTGGTTTAATAGGTCTGTGTGAGACTAGTGGTGTGTTGCAAGTATTTGTTATCCTCTCGACTTGTCAGTGCCAGTCTTGGGTTGAGAGAGCTTTGCCTCCAGTTTGGCTGTACAATTGCATCTCTCGCATATATTAGTCTTTGGTGGTATCAGGAGAGGGTTGTCTCTGTACATGAGGCAGTTGTAACATTGCCTCAAAATGTCCAGATTCACCAGTTGGACTGGAGAGTACATCTGAAACTGCCCTTTGGACATGCCTGACTAGGCAAAGTGAGCTGTTTTACTGATTGGCTGGTAGGGACGAATAGAGAGCCTTGTCCTTCTGGACAGTAAAGGGGATGGGTCTAGTGCAAGGGTTAATTAGCGCTTGCTATGAGTTATGAGCAAGTGCTGGGCTGCGAAATGAATGGTTTGAGTGCTTAAGATGAAAATTTGTCTAACTCCAAGGGAAAAATTGAAGAGTAGACTTCGTGGAACTGGGAATAGTTTAACCCTAGCTAACCGACACTGCCCGGTGCGCAAAACCGCACAAATGCGTTTTTTATATCAGGGAAATGAAAGAGAGAGAAATTAGCCCAAAATGGCCAACTTCTGGACTGAAAACACTCCTCCAGGGACAGATGGGCTGCTCAAAGCTCCCCTGTCTCAGGTGAACAGAGAAACATCCTTCTATCTATGCATGCATGTCTGAACTGCTTCTTACTGAAGTTGGTGCACCTTGTTTGCTGTGGCATAGACTGGATTCGGGCCTGCTGGATCTAGCTTTGTTTGTGTAACTTGAGCACTAATCCAGGCATTCTCTAAAGTATTCAATTGTATTTATTACTGCTTGGTAGTAACTTGATTAAAGTGTAGCTATCATTCTAAGTCTTTTGGATTAAGCACTTGGGCTTCAGACCAGTTGTTTTACATTAGCAAGATTTGTGGCATGCACTGTGGTGGCAGGACAGGTAGCTTTCATCCTTCTAAGTTGGGAACTGCTGATTGAGAGCCCAGTGTCTGTTATTCTTAAAGTGTATTAGTTCTGGTTTAAGCACTTGGGCTTCAGACCAGTTATTTTATATTAAGAAGGTTTGTGGTCTGCACTCTTGTGGGAGAAGAGGCTGGACTCTGCCCTTATGAGCTGGGAATTTCTGGTTAAAGGTTTATAGTGCCTGAATATTTGAACTGTATCTTACTGAAATTGGTACACCTTGTTTGCTGTAGCATAGACTAGATCCAGGCCTGCTGAATCTAGCTTTGTTTATATGCTTGTTTGTTTGCTTGTTATTTCCCTGGAATGCTAATTCCACCTAATATGCAGCTTCTCAGCGCTTCTGTGGATCACTAGTGATATCTGCATTGCTTACTGTACTTATTTCCTTGTTTCACTTGAAAGAAAGTTACTGTTTGTCGTTTTTGCATTTAAGTTACCTGTAACACATTGCACTTAAGTTACCTGGCACTTGCTCACTAAAGCAATTATATAAGTCAGCACTAAAAATTAAAAGCACTACACCCTCACTCCCCACTGGCCCTTGGTTTCAGTTATAAAGGAATTCCCAATATTATTCTAGCATGTCCAAAGGTCAGTTGTCAATCTCTTCTCTGGTCCAGCTGGTGAATCTGGGAATCTTGAGGCAATGTTACAACTGCCTCATGTACACAGACAACCCTCTCCTCCTCCCAACAAATTCCAACACATGTGAGAGATGCAACCATATAGCCAAACTGGAGGCTAAGCTCTCTCAACTCAGTACTGGCATAACTAGTCAAGAGGAGAAGGAAACCACACTCACTACAATTCCAGTCTCACATAGACCTACCACGACAGCAAACCAAACACATAATCACACAAAAACATACTCGGAGGCTCTAAATAAAGATCTGCCTAAGCAGCAGAGACCTCCAAAGCAGACACCCAAGCAACCGCTACCCCAAAACAAAACACATGCAACACATATCTCACAAAGCCAGTGTGCCGAACAGTCACAGCCCTTAAGACTAAACAACACACCTGATACATTTGTAATAGGTGACTCTATCGTCAGGCACACTGCCGTCCCGCTCACCAGGCTGAACAAGGAGAGGGTCACGGTGAGCAGCCTGTCGGGCGCTAGGATCCGCCACATAACACAAGCACTCAGGTCACTCCAAGGCAAGTACAAATATGACTCTGTCATTATCCATGCTGGTGTGAATGACCTGAGACATACCTCCCTGGACTACATGAAAAGAGACATAGAGGAGCTCTCTGAGCAAGTAGCCCAGGCTGGTATGACCCTGACCTTGAGTAGCATCTTACCCTCACCAAGAATGATGCCACAATATGAAGACAAGATGATCAATTTCAACAATTGGCTTAAGTACTGGTGTCATTCAAAGGGGATCCAGTGCCTGTCAGCTTGTGATGACATGCTCGACAAGCCACGATGCTTCGCTAGGGACGGCTTGCACCTGTCACCCCTGGGCTTTCGGATATTAGCAAAGGCTCTTGCTACCCCCATAGTGCCTTTTTTAGGCAAGGCTCAAAAGACAAACCCACCTCCATAGGTATCACAAGGGATAAGAAACTAAGAGTAATGCTACTCAACGCCAGAAGTCTAAACCTAAAGATGCACACGAAACTCTCCTTAGCATGGAGAACATCGATATCTGTGCAGTAACAGAAACCTGGTTCAGGGCTCCCGAGAGCACCCCAGCACTACCAGGTTATACCTCATACCATGCTTTTCGGCCCCAAAACTTGGACCAAACCACAAAAGGAGGGGGAGTATCGATATTCATCAAAGATACCCACACCTCCAGGTTGGTGGCAAAGCACAAAGCATCAGAGACTATCCATGTGCAACTAACAGTGGGTAAAACTGCCTTCCAGTTTATAGCCTGCTACAGACCACCCTCCCAAACCCAGGAACCCCACTCGGCCTTCCTGAGAACACTGGAAAATATGAAGGTCTCTCCAAACACCATTATAATGGGCGACTTCAACTACCCAAACACAGACTGGGAGCATTACTCTAGCTCCAACACCCTAGCCTAAAGGTTCCTAGAATTTATAAACTCAAATGCTATGGAACAACTTGTTACCACTCCCACAAGAGGGGAAAACATACTGGACCTGATCATCACCAACATGGGGACTCTATGCTCCAGACCAGAAGTGTATCCCTCATTGGTAAGATCAGACCATAAACTAATCTCACTGGATATTCACATCCCGACCCAACCCCCTGCCCAGAAAACCACAGTGAAAAACTTCTCTAAAGCAAATTTCACACTCCTAAAAACCGAGGTGGAATCCTTCAAAGCCCCCGGGCCTGTGGAAAATATGGCCCAGACCGCAGAATCCTTTATAAACGGATTCTATGAACACCTTCAGGAATGCATGGATCATGCGATCACAAATAAAACCAAGACCCAATCCTCCAAAGGCAGGCGTCCTGTCTGGTGGACCCCAGCCATAAACAAACTGTACAATAGAAGGAGGAAGCTACTTAAATGATAGAGCAAAATCCCAAAAAGGGAAGGCATCACTGATCAGTATTAGCAAAAAACTACGGGCACTCATAAAATTGTCTAAGGCCAGCTTTGAGAGAAAAATTGCACAGGACACTAAGGATAATCACAGGGCTTTCTTCAGTTATGTTAGGAACCTGGGTGGTAATTTCCAGATATGCTCAGAATTAGTCCAAAATGACAAAAAATACACTGAACCCACAGACATTGCCAACATCCTAGCTGACAGGTTCAGCAAACTTCTCCCACCAAAAGGGCAAATATCTATCCCAGCAGAGTGCTGCCCCCCTGACATCTCAGATGCTCAGGTAAGAACCGCCCTCTCCAAAGCAAAAAAAACACAGCATCAATGGGACCAGACGGTGTCCCGGGCTGTGTCCTACATGAACTCCAAGAAGAGCTAAACCCAAACATAAAACTACTGTTCAATCTCAGCCTTTACTACAGGATATGTGCCCAAAGAGTGGCGTACAACAACAGTGGTCCCTCTCCATAAAGGTGGTGCCTCAACGGATCCTGGAAACTATCGCCCCATAAGCCTGACTAGTTTGGTCTGCAAAGCTATGGAAAGGATCATCATGGACCTCCTAAATAAAGATATTGGGGACCTACAGACACTGGATCCTACAAAGTTCGGCTTTGTTAAGGGCAGATCCTGCCTCTTAAACCTGGTTGATTTCTTTGAAACAGTCACCAAGGCCATTGACAAGGGGAAGGTGATCCACACAGCCTACCTGGACCTCGCAAAAGCCTTCGATACAATACCCCACTCGGGCGTTATAGATAAGCTCACCAGCTTAAATATAAACCCCTATGTCACTAGATGGATTGCAAACTGGCTCAAGGACAGAACCCACATGGTTAGAATTGCTGGAGCCATGTCAGACTCCAAACCAGTTACAAGTGGTGTCCCACAAGGCTCAGTCCTGGGACCTCTCTTATTCGGTATATATTTCTCGGAGGTACAGACCAACACGGAAGGACTGTGGCTGACCAAGTTCGCAGTTGATTGCAAACTGGGCGCCATAATCGACTCTCCAGCCGACACAAGCATCCTCCAAAAGGGCCTCATAGAAACAGACAACTGGTGCCAGAGCAATGGCCTCAAGCTTAATGCCAAAAAGTGTATAATCATCCCCTTTGGCAAAAACAAAGTGCCCACAAATTACCACATAGGTGGTAATCCATTAAGTACAGAAGAAGTAATTAGGGACCTGGGGAGCCAAGTTGATGGCAATCTCTCATTTGACAACCATGTGGCCAAAGTGGTTAGAAAAACATTTTATGTAGCCCACCTAATCATGAAGGGATTCGCATCTAGATCAGGGGAGGTCATTGTGCCTCTTTACTCATCCCTCATCAGGCCCATAATTGAGTACAATGCCCCTTTTGGGATGTACCTTACCAGACACCTGCAGCAACTGGAAAGACCCCAAAAGTACCTCACCAAGAGGATCAAAGGGCTCAAACAGATGCCATATGCTGCCCGGTTAAAGAAACTCCAGCTCTACTCAGTGGCATACCGCCTGTTCAGAGGCGATCTGTGCCTGACGTATAAAGCCATGTCCAACCCGGAATTAATGGACATGCTGCACCTCAGAAAATCCAAATCCCATCGAGCTACGCGCTCGAGACTTGAACCTCAGCACTGAAATAAATAGGACATGCTGGAGGGACAGATTCATAACTCAGAGGCTCCCTTCACTCTGGAATAAAATCCCAGTCCAGGTTAGGCAGAGTCCCTCATTGACTCTCTTCAAGAGGAATCTTGATGAGTGGATGGGGGATCGTAGGTTTACCCCGGGTATCACTTCTGTGTCACTGTTAGACAGAGGCTCAGTATACTAACCTCGAAAAAGGGCATAGCAAAATAAATTTAAAATGGGTGGAGAAAGCCAAACACATTCTGGCTAGGCTTATAAATGCCCTAGGGCAGATAGCCTAGTATGAACCTATGAACCTATCCAAGTAAGGTACAGGCTACACAGAAACTTGTAACACAGCCCTGAATTCAGGAATAACCTGGAAACTGGAGTGTACTAGTTCAGAAAGGCAGGAAACAAGTATATTTTGGGGGGGGGGTTGTTTTTTTTTTCAGAAAATAAAGCAGATACAATCGAAAAAACACTTTAAATGTACAGAAATGGCTATCACACTTTAGTGTGTAGCGTACAATAGTTGAACAGATTATTTAAACACAAAAACGACTTAGTTCAAGTGCAGGCAGCAAATAAGTGCAATATGTAGCAGAGACAAGTTTTTTAAATCACTGAAACGCTAAAAAAGTGGTGTTTTAGGTGGAATTAGTTAGACAGCAAGAAAATGCAGAAAAATTATACTTAATCACTCCAAAGTCTCTCTTTTGTCTCTGCTGCTGTAGAACTCTGCAGGACACCTGGCAGGCACTTGCTGAACTAAATACAAGAGCAAACAAGGCGCAAATGTGGTTTTTATAGCAGGGAAATGAAAGGTGGAAATTAGCCCAAAATAGCCAGTAAACTACTAACTTCTGAGCTACAGCAAACGAGGTGCACAAATTTCAGAAAGAAACGGTTCAAATAAGGAGGCACAATAAGCCTTTAACCAGAAATTCCCAGCTCAGAAGGGCAGAATCTAGCCTCTCCTCCCACAAGACTGCAGACCACAAACCTTCTTAATGTAAAATAACTGGCCTGAAGCCCAAGTGCTTAAACCAGAACTAATGCACTTTTAGAATAACAGACACTGAGCCTTTAATCAGCATTTCCCAACTTAGGATGTAAGCTACCTGTCCGGTCACAACACTGCAGTCCACAAACCTTCTTAATGTAAAACAACCGGTATGAAGCCCAAGTGCTTAAACCAAAAGGCTTAGAATAAGTTACAATTTAATCAGGCTACTACCAAGCAGTAATAACTGCAGCATAATAATACAATTGAGCACATTAAAGAAGAAGCACAAGCAAAATAAGGTAATAAAGTGGGAAGAGACAATTACATTAAAATATAACAATAGAAAACGAGCAAACTGATTTGAACAAATTTCCCAGTTAATCAGTAAAAACACTCAAAACTGAGCCCTGTTCCAGCAGTCTTCAATCAGACCAGTTCTAACTGCACACTCCTGCCACTAGGGTGCAGGGGAACCTTCTCCAAAAAAGATGGCCTGGATTAGTGCTCAAGTTATACAAACAAAGCTAGATTCAGCAGGCCTGAATCTAGTCTATGCTACAGCAGACAAGGTGCACCAATATCAGAAAAGCAGTCCAAATAAGCAGGCACAGTAAGCCTTTAACCAGAAATTCCCAGCTCAGAAGGGCAGAATCTAGCCTCTCCTCCCACAAGAGTGCAGGCCACAAACCTTCTTAATGTAAAACAAGTGGTCTGAAACCCAAGTGCTTTAACCAAAAGACTTGAAATCTTATTCTTCTTTCGGCTTTTCCCGGTTAGGGGTCGCCACAGCAGATCACCTGTCCGCTCATAATTGGCAGTGGAGTTTTACAGTGTCGAGTTGCCAGCCCGGCGCCCAACCTTCCACAGAAGGCACACACGGACTCGCACCTAGGGCCAATTTAGTGTGTCCAGTCCACCTGCAGCATGTCTTTGGGATGTGGGAGGAAACCCACGCGATCACAGGGAGGACATGCAGACTCCGCACAGAAGGCACCCCAGCCAAGGATTGAACCGGAGAACCTCTTGCTGTGAGGTGGCAATGCTAACCACTGCACCACCGTGGCCGCCCAACCAAAAGACTTAGAATAACAGTTACAATTTAATCAGGCTACTTCCAAGCAGTAATAAATGCAGCAGAATAAACACAATTGAGTACTTTTAAGAAGAGGCAAAAGCAAAATAAGGTAATGAAGTAGGAAGAAACATAAATACAGTAAAAGCAGATAAAGTGCAATTTTTATTTTTTTTTTAAATAGAAAACAAGCAAACCAATTTAAACAAATTACCCAATTAGCCAGTAAAAAACCTCAGAACTTAGTACTGTTCCAACAGTCTTCAATCAGACAAGTCCAGGGCCTAAGTTGGGTATACCTACTCAAATGTTCGCTCTGTATTAGGCAGGATGAGCTAATGAGACTAGACTAGGATAGAGCTGAACAGATGGGAATGGTAGGAGTGTCTGAAATCAAAATATGATCTCACTGTACTCGGTTGAGTGAGCAAATGAGATGGGCCCAGGAGGAGGGTTCAAACACAAATTTACAGGAGGGGCGGTCAGTTCCAAAGCCACCAAGATTATTAATACCACAACAAGAACAGAGAGGGTGGGTGGGAAAACTAACTGCAGACAGAGAGCGAGCTCACAATTTTCAGTGAAACAAGCAGATAAACGCAGTACTATTTTTAACACAATATTCAATGAAACAATAAAACAGAAAAAATAAAATGCAGTACTATCTTATAACACTGCAAGTTATTTTATTTTTCTCCAGGATATTTTTGATCTTTATGTTGATTACATTGGTTGAATATAGAGGCTTCACCTACTCCCCACGCCAGACACACACACACACACACACACACCAGTTGTGTTGTAGATAGTGTACCTGCAAATAATATTTTCTTTCAAGCAGTGTATTTTATTTATTTATTTTTTCTTTGCGGTTGTGTTTCAGATGTCCCTACTGCAGTTGAACCCTTTAGCTTTGCATGCTTAAAATGTCTTAATTCCCGTTCTTTGTAATGTTTTCTTCTGATCAGACCACATGATATAGGCCATACTTTTGCTTCTATGATTTCTTGTTAAATTTGTATGTTTTCATTTTGATTTAGTGGGAGAATCACAACAAAAGCTTGCAACTGGAAGCACAAACATATCAGCGAATTCAGGAAAAAATCCAGGAACGGGTAATGAATAATTTAGGGACGTGGATTGACTGGCAGTATCTGCAGAATGCAGCAAAGTTATTGGCCAAGGTAGGTACATATAGTATTTGTCTTGCTCACTACTAATGCAGCATCGAACAGCACAATGAACTCAGTACTGTTGTGTTAGGAGCTTAACATAAATGTAGCTGTTCGAGCATGTTCACTGTGTCAGTAGTGTTTCCAACTCTCTGTCCTTGGTCTTACCTTCCTGTAAGCATCCTAGAGTTGAAGTTGGTACCCAGTTGTATCTTTTCAGGCAGGCTTAATCGCTTTTGACAAGCTAAAAACACTTTTGTTTTTGCTGGTGCTGTAATTCAGAATTGGAGATTGCCAACCCACCTTGCAGTGGGGCTAATATTAGAATCTTCCAACTGACCAGTTGTTTCCAACCCTCCCAGATGAAATTTGTAGTCTGCTTTGATTTTGACAGGTCATTTGGTGGAGGGTGGACAAATAGACCATATACCCAACCATAGATAAAACAAACCACTGTAAAGCCTATATTCTTGTGTATCTTGTCCAAACATATATCTTTCACTATTCTGTAATAATCCAAGATTTTGTCTCTGGTATCCTTTTAAGTTAATCCTGCTGATGCTTCTAGGCTACTAGTCATTTAATTCTTCAAAATGCATATTTGACTTTATTTCTGGATCTCTGCTACAATTAGTTAATGTAGGTTTTGTTTCTCTGTGTTAAAATATGGAGAGATGTTTAGAATATAAATTTTTGTCGGGTATGAGAATGCTGCCCATAAGTCCTCATGGTCAAGCAGACATATGGAGAGATCACTTGCTTGCAGTGAAATGTTGCATAGTATATTTCCTAGGTTACATCACTTAAGAGCACACTCAGAGTCTCTTGGTTAGTGTCTGTAAATATACATAACTTGAAAATTTGGGGTTAGGGTTGAAGCCTTCCACCCATCATTACTAATGTGTGCCAACTCCAACCCAGCACTTTACCTTAAGAAAAGTACTTTCTATAACACTACCACTATTCAGGCAAAGTGTGTCTGAAGTTAGTAGTGGATGTCAAGTATTTCCAGTGAAATTACTTTCAGGGAATTTATTTTTTAGTGAAGTGTTATTTTAATTAAAGGTTTTCATTGAATTGTAATTCAGTGAAAAGTAGATTCACTAAGTCATACCAAAGTGATATATATTGTGTGTATGTTTATAATATATGTTCTTCTACTCTCGTGTTGCAGTAGTCTTGCTGTGAGGTCCTTCGCTTCAAGTGACCCCGAACGTCGGCTCCTATGCAAAAGCTTAAGCCTGGTTGTTGCTAGGGCCTGGGATGTCACACGCAGGGCCATAAACCAGTGGCCTTAAATGTGACATCTGCACACACAGACCCCAGAACTTCTCTAAAGCAGTCGAACGCCAGATTGATCACTTCGCTCCGTTGTCTTCAAGACATCTAAAGATAAGTACATTGTTGGTGAAACTTTTTATTTTTGCTTGAGCTTTGGTTGTTGCTTGATTTCTTAGCCGATGTCTGCTAGGAAGGGGAAATGTAGGTGCGAATGTCACATTCTGCAAAAAAGATAACCATGAACTTTGTCTGTTTAGACCGGGAACACGACCACACCACCTGTAGCATCTGCCAGTCGTTTGTACTGAAAACTGTCCGTAGTCATCTGGCAGCCCTAAATCTGTACCTCGAGAGCCAGAGGTTAAAACGATTAGCCCTACATATGGATCCGGAGTTGGCCATCGAGGCAGAGCTGCCTAAAAAGAAAGCCAAAGTTGCAAGGCTGCTTATTTCTACCCCTCCATCATCGTATATCCTGCCAACCACAAATATAGGAGTTGAGGGATCCGGCGTCTTCAGCGACTACCCTCGGGAAGCCACTTTGGAAGCACAGGTAGGCACATCCTCGGAGGCTGTTCCCATGTTGGCCAAGATCGAGGGGGAACCAGGCTCCACTAGACGGCCATCCATGGTCCAGGAATCATATTCCTCATTCACAGGCCGGATCCCTGAAAGTAGGCCCTCTATATCTGCTAAGTCACGTCCTCTGAAAAGGGAACAAAAAACTCAACACATGTCTGCTTCCTCTGAGGAGTAACCAGACTAGCACTCCTCCTAGTCCTTGCTGCAGGCCATTATGGTCCTTAGGCTTTCAGCATCCACAGCAGCCACATTGCCTGTCATCAGCCCCTCCATCCCTTCTACCCATAACCAGGAGGAGGACTCCTCATCCTCCTCTTCCAATGAGTCGGTCATCTACTCCTCTGAAATAGCTTCCCCTTTGGACTTTTACCCCCCAGATGAGGACTCCCTGGAGGGAGATCCCCCCCCCCCCCGAGGACATCACCTTTGGGGAAACAATTACTTAAATGAGGGAGTACTTCAAGTGGGATGCTGCTCAAATGACAGAAGTCCAAAAAAGGTGTTTTGACACTTTGTGCCATTTGGCTGCATCCTCTCTAATTCTAGCTTTGACCTCCTCATTCAGACTTCCCTTCTCCTCAACCTACCCTCCCGGATCCTTAAATCTAGTAACCTGTTTTCACCATTTTTCCTGGACTCAGATTCATCCACTGTGCCTTCAGTTTTGCATTCCATTCCCCTATTCTTTGCTGAAGTTCTTGTTTGGAGTCTGCCTGTAATGCCATGTCTCTGTACAGCAACTTTATTGATCTGTCCTGTCTGACCTGTTTGCTAATGTAGTCTGTCATCAGTATCACAGCAGTGGGCTCAGAGCTGAGCCCTGGTGCACACCCACTCCCACTGTGAACTCCTCTGTAAGACCGAACACTGTTTGTACTTGAGTCATTGGCTTCTTGTATATAGCTTGCACTAATTCTACCAGTGTTTCTGGGAATTTGAACTACCGCCGGACTTCCTACATCAGCTCTCTTGGGATCTTGTCATATGCTTTCTCCAAGTCTAGAACTGCCAAGTTGGACTTTTTCTTCATCTCTAGTTTCTTTTCAACTATCTGTCTCACTGCAAGCATAAGGTCACTTGTGCTGCATCATGATATGAATCCGAACTGTCCATCTCCCATCTTACTTTTTGCTACTCTGCATATTTACTTATTTGACACCCTCTCCAGAACTTTCATGCAATGTGACGAGTTTGATACCGTTGTACTGCCATAGTTGTGAATGTCCCCTTTGTTCTTTTAACACTGGCATTAGTATGCTTATTCTCCAGTCATCTGGGATGTTCCTTTCTCTCCATCATACTATGAGTACTCCTAGAAGCCATTTCTCCCCTATCTCACCCATCATCTTTATCATACCTGCTGTGACCTCATCTGAGCCCGCTGCTTTCCATGACTTCATTTTCCTTAGTGCTGTTCTTACTTCTTTGGTGGGCTCCTCCTCTCATCATAGGCTGTGTCTGGGGCGGTACAGCTTCTGCAGGATTTTCTTTATTCAGAAGCTGCTGGAAGTACTCCTTACATCTGCCTTTGCTGTCTTGTGGGCTGGTGAGCAGGTTGGCGCTGGCATCCCTTATGAAGGGTGTCTATTTTCTTTATCTTTCTGTTTTTGCCTTGCAACCTAATATTGCTTTTGTGCCACCTACTGAGTCACTTTCCAGAAGCTGGTAGAGTGCCTCTGATGCCTTGATGTTCTTCGTGTTTCACTGTTGCAATTATCACATTTGGGTTATCCCTTCCAGGGTAGCCCTCGGCTGGCCTGAATACCAGAGACTTAGTATTTCTGCGTCAGTTGCTGTCACTTGAAGACTGATGTCAGGTCATCAGTGGTATAAAGGAAGGCAACCGACGCCATTACATCAGTCTTTCTTGCAGTGGAGCCCGAAGCAGAAGCAGTTCACATGAGTGCCGGGCGGCCGCTACCTGAGTTTTCGTTTCCGAATTGAAGTTGAAATCTTCGAAAGCTAAGTACCCTGTTGGGGATCCTTTTTAGTTGCAGTAACCGGTGTCAGAAAAAGTTGTCTCACCTGTGGAAAGCAAATACCACACTGAGACTTCCACTCTGTCACTTGTCTAGTCCCAGAAAATGATGTCCCTCATTGCCGCTTCTGTGCTTTGTTTAACGCCAGAACTATCCATTGTCGGGCCCTTATTGTAGCCAGATAATTCCGTTTACAGTCCTTGAATTCCGGTATGGCCTCTGTAAGCCCATCTGACAGCAGATCTTTTGAAAAAAGTAAAGATAAAAACAGAGACAGACCACACAGGACCAGAGTTTCCGACGATGCTTCCGTTAAGGCGGTCAGTCCTCCAGAACTCAGTGAGGCGCTTTCGCAGCCCCTGATGCCCACTTCAGTTAATTCGCAGGCCGCTACCGAGACCCTTTCGGAGTCCGGTATGCCTCAGAACTCTAAGGATCCTACAGTCGTCTCTCCCTTGGATGGGTCCGGAGCCGCTGTGCAGGCACCGGCTTCCGAGAAAGTCCTTCGCACCACGAATCCTGACACAGACACCTTCTTTTGCGACTACTGTTCTTTTGAAAACAGCCCAAGTTTCTTAGGCCCAGGGGTCAAACCACACCAAAGAAACAGACTGCCCATTCTCAGGCACCTGCTCCCTTGCCTCAGTCTCAAATGCTTAAAATGGCAGAAGACCTTATCATGCTAATTAGGTGAAGCCAAGCCACTTCCTTAAAAAGGAAAAGAGATCTGTCTCCAGTAGTTTTGTCTGAACAAGAATCAGATGAAGCTGATGCATCTGACTATGAAGTCATGCAGCCCCTCTCCACATATAAGGATTTTGATGCAGATGAATCCATTCTTTCAGCCTCTCCCCAAGAGGATTTCTCCTTTGGGGAAACCCTGCATACCTTAAGGGAGTATTTCCAATGGGAGAGTCAAGACTACCCTCGGTTTAAAAAGAGACTGAGAGTTCCTGAATCTTCCATAACACAGACCCTTATCCATCCCCCCAGTCCTAGATGTGGTGGATGATGTTTTCCTTGCATCCAGCTCGACTCCAGACACCTTCCCTCCTGCTCCCAGAAAACCAGACAGGTACTACAGAGTCCCTGACTCTTGCAAATATCTGTTTAAAAATCCTACAGCTGACCAAAAGGGATTAAAGCAACCTCTGCTAAGAATCCCACCCCCCTCAGATGGGGATTCCCGAGCACTGGACAGATGGAGTAAGAAAGTATACACCTCAGCTACTCTTGCTATTAGGGAACTAAATTGTCAGTTCCATATGCTTAAATATCAGCAACATACCTTGGAACTCCTTAAAAAAAATATCCTCCTCTTCTGCATGGGCAGAATCTATAGATTTGCAAGACTTAATGCATTCTGCAAGTCAGGTAACTAAACACACTTTGCATTGTGGTTTTGATGCCCTAGAAGCTTCTTGCAGGGCAGCAGTCACTGGATCTGTCATTAGAAGGCATGCGTGGCTTAAGGAACAACCCCTGCCAGACCATGTCAAGTCAAAATTGTTGGATGCACCCTTGCACAAAGATAACCTATTTGGCACTAAAGCAGAAGAGGTCTTAAAAAAAGATGGAAGAAAAGCAAAATCTATGCAGACAGTTAAAGATTGCTTACAGATCCAGCCCCCTAGGTTCAGCAGGCATTTTCCCTCCAAGCACTGGTCCTTTCCTGCTCCAAATAAACAGGGCCAGCCTAGGCCCCGTGGAAACAGACCCCCAGACAGCAGCCCCAGGGGTTGCAGAGATCTAAACAGTGGACTACCTGCACTTTAAAACTAGGGAATTCTAAGCTTACCCCCGTATGGTAAGAACTCACAATGACTTGCTTCCTCCAGACCTATCCTCGGCCCACCTTCACATACCCTAGGAGGAAAACTCTCCTTTCACTCAAGCACCTGGGCCACCATTACCAAGGACAATGGGTTCTGAACATTGTGTCTCAGGGGTACAAATTCTCCTTCCACACCCCAAAGGGTTTCCAGATCTACCGCCAAATCAGTCGGCAGAGGCTCAAAAGCAAATCTTTCCCTGCTGTCCTTCGGAACAGTAAAGCACATTCCTGCTCAGCAGATAGGCCAAGGCTTCTACTCCAGACTTTTTCTGGTGTACAGAAAAGAGGGCACCTGGTGCCCCATCCTCGATCTATCCATCCTAAACACCTTCCTGTTGATCCTAAAATTCAGAAAGCTCACCCTCCAGCAGTTGCTACCCATGCTCTCCAAGGACGCTTGGCTAGCCACCCTGGACCTAAAAGAAGCCTACCTACACATTCCTATCTGGGAGTCCTGCAGAAAATATTTACGCTTCAGGGCAGGATCTCAACATTTTCAGTTCTCTGCGCTACCCTTTGGCTTATCTACTGCTCCCAGAGTTTTCACAAAATGCCTGGCTTCGGCCATTGCCTTCTGCAGACAAAGAAATATTCAAATTTACCCATACTTAGACGACTGCCTTATTCTGGCAGACAGCCAGGAAAAGCTGCTGAAAGACCCGACCTTTGTAAAAAAACCTACTAACCTCCCTAGGGTACACAATCAATGAAAAGAAATCCAAAACAGGTACCCACCCAAAGGATAATCTTCCTGGGAGCAAGTGTGGACACAGCATCCCAGATGGCATGCCTTACACCAGAGAAACAAATGTTCCTGTCAGCTTACTTTTCCCAACTGGCCACCAGGCCCCAGCTTTCTGCAAGGAAAATCCTGCAAGCCCTGTGTTTCGTGGCATCTTGCATACTCCTCATTCCATATGCCAGGAGGCTGCATATGAGGAAACGTCAGTGGTACCTAAAGAGCTTTTGGTGTCAACACTCTCAAGATCTGGAAGCTTCTACCTATTATTCCTTGCCTGAAAAAGGAATTTCTTTGGTGGGTGACAGCCTGATCCCACAAGTGACTGCCCTTCTCCCCACACCCCGCCGCTCAGACCCTCACCACAGACGCATCAGACTACACATGGGGTGCACACCTGGATGGCAGGTGCATACAGGACCAATGGAACCCACAGCAAATCCCAGGCACATCAATCTAAAAGAGATGATCGCTGTGCAGCAGGCCTTGATAGCTTTCAAGCCCCTTCTCTCTCCCAGGGGTTCTCCTGATCAAAACAGACACCACCACTGTGATGTGGTACATCAACAAGCAGGGAGGGACTCACTCCTACCCGCTGTGCAGGCCGGCCATGACCCTTTGGCTCACAGCCTCATCCATGCAAATACACTTGCTGGCACAATACTTTCCAGGCTCACTCAACTCCCTGGCAGACCAGTTAAGCTGAAAGCTTTTGGACCCCCACAAGTGGCAGCTCCAACAGAAGCACCTTCTTCCTAATAACTCAGAAATGGGTAACTCCGTAGGTCAACCTCTTTGCCTCCCACACCAACCCATAAGCTCAGCAAAGTCTGCACCAGGGACGCATCACTGCATGGCTTGGAAAGTGGATGCCCTGTCCTTACCCTGGATAAACCTGTCGGTCTATGCCTTTCCTCCACTACCTCTCATCCCCAGGATACTTCTCAAAATAAGGGAGGAAAAACCAAGGACCATTCTCATGTCTCCACAGTGGCCCAGACAGCACTGGTACCCCTTGTTGCACAGGCTGTCCCCCGCTGCCTCCATGGGATCTTCCTCAGATTCCAAACCTCCTAACCCAGAGGGAAGGGGAATTCTTGCACCCACAATTGCAGATGCTCAGTTTGGCAGCTTGGCTTATTCCCTAACCCCTGACCAATCTGCCTTCCAAAGTAAACAGGTTCTGGATGTTGTCCAAGAGGCCAGACCGCCTGGCACCAGAAAGTCTTATGCAGATAAATGGAAAAGATTCTGCACTTGGATCCAGGCTAAGGGGACCAATACAGCACAGCCCTCCATCCCTCTCATCCTGGATTACTTAGCTTACCTACTACACAGTGGTCTCTCTTTCCTCTCTCTAAAAATTCATGCCTCTGCTATTTCTGCTCATTTTCCAACTGAGCAGCCTCTTTTCTTACACCCTGTAATTAAACAGTTCATCAGAGGGGCTAGCAACTTGAGGCCCCTCAGAAAGGTACCAACACCAGCTTGGGACCTTAACTTTGTCTTAGAAAGGCTCACCCTGTCTCCTTTCGAACCAGCTTCTTCTGCAGAGCTTAAATCTCTCTCCTGGAAAACAGCCATCCTCCTGGCCATCACTTCAGCCAGAAGGGTCTCTGAGCTGCAAGCACTCATGGCTGTGGAACCCTTCATCATCCTCCATCCATAAAGGGTGTCCCTCAGAACTAATCCATCATTCATGCCGAAGGTGGTGTCCAGTGTGGCTCTCAACCAATCTGTTCATTTGCTCACCTTCTTTCCTTACCCACAAAACAGGGGGGGGGGATTCTGCACTCTCTAGATGTGCACAGCCATCTCAGATACTATCTGGACAGGACTAAACCCTTCAGGAAGTCTGATCAATTGCTGGTTAGCTTTGCTTCAGGAAAAGAAGGCAAAGCCATCTCCAAGCAAACCATTTCCAAATGGATAGCACACTGCACCAATTTCTGCTACAAACAGCATGGTAAGTCCTCCCCCCAAGGTGGTCAGGACACACACCAGAGAAGCCTCCACCTCTGCAGCTTTCCTCACAGGGGTCCCCACCGGGGACATCCTGGAGGCTGCCACCTGGACATCTGTTCACACTCTTACCAAACATTACCACTTGCCTCTCTTCTCCAAATCCAGGATGGGGTTTGCCTCTGCAGTCTTGCAGGGCATCCTAGCCAGCCCCTAGTTTTCTTGACTGCCTCCCCCCATTTCCTCAGCTTTAGGAATGTAGCCAGATGTGATGACTGCAACAGTGAAACACGAAGAACATAGGTACAGTTGTGTACACTTACCGTAAATGTAGATGTTCGAGTGTCTTCACTGTTGCAGTCCTGGTTTCCCTCTCTCCACCCCCTTCATCTTTTTGTTACCTTTCTTCACTGTTGTTCTCCTTACCTTACAAGGGACATATTGGTATTTATTTTCCACTGATGGGGTTCTTCCACCAGAACCTCGCCTCCTACTCTGGGGGCTTCTGGCAGGTTAGGGCAAGAAAAATTGATGTAATGGCATTGGCTGCCGTCCTTTATACCACTGACGACCTGACATCAGTCGTCAAGCGATAGCAACCTACATGGAAATACTAAGTCTCTGGTATTCAGGTTGGCCGAGAGCTGCCCTGGCAGGGATAACCCAAATGTGATGATTGCAACAGTGAAGACACTCAAACATCTACATTTATGGTAAGTGTACACAACTGTACTTTCTTTGTTACTGCAACTCCTTTGTTTGCTTCCTTGTTACCCAACTAGTAATCGTTCCTAGCCTGGTCCATCTTTTCTGTCTTTCACTTTTTCCTGTACTCATCCTTTTGATTTCCTGGACTTCTGAATTCCACCACCATCTTTCCTTATGTACATTATTTTCATATCTGGCTCGGTGACATATCTGTTCTGCAGTCCTCACATGTGCTGTTTAGAGGCACTGCCATTCTTCACCTATTTCCTCCTCTTCTTGAGGTGCTTGAGCTCTGAGTAATTCCCTGAACTGTTATGCTTTCTCTCCATTCAACTTACAGGTTTTCAGCCTGATCTCTGTTGATTTTAGAGCCTTCTCTGACAACTTCTTACAGCTGGCTGTGGCAACCAGTGGTTTATGTTGTGGGCTGTCTGTTTCACTGGAGATGACTGCAATCACTGATGTCCTTCTATTCCTATGTTGCAGTATTCTTGGTGTGGGATTTTCCACCTCAGGCGACCCATATGTTGGCTTCTATACAAAAGTTTCAGCATGGCTGTTGTAGATGTTCTTCATGTTTCACTGTTGCAGTCATTACATTTGGGTAATCTGCTGGCAGGTTGCACTCAGTCGGCCTGAATAACAAAGTCTTGGGTCCTGCATCGATTGCTGTCTCCTCTTCCATGACGTCAGGAGTATAAAACATGCAGCCGACGCCATTTTATTCAATCTTTCTAAGCAGTCTCAATGACTTCCCTCTACCTTCACCAAGCACTTATCTTTTGGCAGTCCTCTGTGGGGGGGGATTAGCACTTCATGCTCAAAATTGGCAGTTAATTACCCGGGACAAGTGGGTATTAAACATAGTATCCCAGGGGTACAGATTTCATTTCCATACTTTGCCAATTCCAAACGGTTGGCCAGATCTGCCACAAAATCAATGGGCAGAGGCTCAGAAACAAGTTAAGTCTCTCATGGATATGGGGTTATTCAACCAGTACCAGAACAGGAAAAAGGACAAGGTTTTTATTCAAGACTGTTCCTGGTACCCAGAAAAGACAATGCCTGGCATCCAGTACTAGACTTATCAATTTTGAACACGTGCCTGGACATTCCAAAATTCAAAATGCTGACTTTACAACAGCTACTGCCTATGCTGGGCAGGAACGCTTGGTTAGTGACTCTAGACTTAAAAGAGGCATACCTGCATAACCCAATAAGGGAATCGTGCAGAAGATACCTCCGCTTCAGGGCAGGTTTTTTGCATTACCAATTCTCTGCACTGCCCTTTGGCTTATCTACTGCGCCCAGGGTCTTTACAAAGTGCCTGGCACCAGTAATTGCATTTTGCAGACAAAGAAGCATACAAAATTTATCCTTACCTGGACGACTGTCTCTTTCAAGCAGAGAACAAGGACATTCTTCTTCAACATCTGGTGTTTGTAAAAAGGCTTCTAACATGCCTAGGGTACACAGTAAACGAAAAGAGATCACAACTGGTACCCTCTCAAATAATTACATTCCTGGGTGCAAGCTTGAATACAACTGCCCAGATGGCTTACCTTACGCCAGACAAACAAAGGCAACTGACAACATACTTCAAACAGATGGCAACAAAAGCCCAGTTATCTGCAAGACAAATTCTGCAGGCTTTGGGGTTCATAGCATCCTGCATTCTACTAATTCCATATGCAAGACTGCATATGAGGAAACTTCAATGGTGCCTAAAAAGTTTATGGAGTCAACATTGTCACAGTCTGGAAACAATTATTCCTCTCATTCCCTGCCTACAACAGGAGTTTCTTTGGTGGGCAGAGACATATCACCAAAACAAGGGACTGTCATTCACTCTACCCCCTGCCACCCAAACCTTAACTACAGACGCATCAGACTATGCTTGGGGGGCCCACCTGGCAGGGAGATGATTCAGGGCATATGGAGCCCAAAACAAATGCATCTGCATGTCAACCAGAAAGAGATGCTAGTTGTTCAGAATGCTCTGACAGCCTTCAAGGACTTACTTCATCCAGGACAACTACTGATAAAAACGGACAACATCACGGTTATGTGGTACATAAACAAGCAGGGGGGGTACACATTCCTACCCCCTTTGCACATGGTGTCATACCTTTACTAGGGACCTTGTCCATTTTATTATCAATTTTTTGAATTTGTTTAAAATTCCTACCAGTTTTGTATGCAAACAAAGGCTCTGGGCCTAACAACTGGGAAACTTCACTGTTCACCTTAAACATACTCCTATTCTTTTTTATAACATTCCTAATCACCTGGGAATAAACATTATGTTCAAGTACTAGGGCTGTCTCAAATTTATTATCACCCTACTTACCATTTTTATTTGCAAAAGCCATCCCCAGAAGTGGTCGGTATTTTGTGCCCCAACCTATCCTTACTTCCTCCAATATTATGTCCACCATTTTCAAGGGGTATTCTTTCTATAAACATTTTCTTCAAGATCTCGGACTCATATGTGGTAATTGTGCACATTGTAGCTACATCATTAAGGTAAAAACAATAACATTGGACAATGTTTTCCACACCAAGGTGTCAAGTTGGGAGGGTGGCCTAATGGTTAAGGTGTTTGCCTTACAAGCACAAGGTGCAGGGTTTGAGTCTCACAAGGGATAATTGGCTAGTTTTACAATGGCTCACAAGGGCACTTAGCCTAGTACTAACCTATGAACCTATTTGTGAAAGGTAGTTGTACTGCCAACAAACTGGTGTACTTGGCAAATGTGAAAGCTGTCCAAGGTACTCTATAGGGAAGACGGAGAGAGCTTTAAAATCTAGGATTTATGAGCATCTCTATGAGATTAGGAAGAAGAGAGAAGTTAATGCATTGTATAGACATTCAGTGATGTGTTCTAATTTTGTTAAGTTTAGTTTTGGAATGAGTTCAAGTTCACCCTAGGGGAGATGATTGGCAAAGACATTTGTTGAGAGAATTAATCTGGCAGATGCAGTTAAATGCAACATCTCTCCCCGAGCTTAATGATCGGGTATCCCTCAAACCTATATTGTGTGAAAAGGCAGACCTTCTGAAATGATTTTGTAGGTCTTTTATGCCCCTATTTATGGAACAGAAATGATTTTTTTGAGAAGGTTTTAAAAAACCATGGAAGGAGCTGCAATTTTTGTGTGGTGGACCTTTAAAGCATTTACAACTTAACAGTATTTTACTAGTGGTTAATTTTATAAATCTAGTATAAAAGATGGTCATTGGGAATGTATTTTATCTGATGAAGTCTCCATGAGAGATGAAAGTGCTCATTTAATGTTATTCTGTTAAATTTTTTACGTTTTATACACACTTGAGTCCTGTCAACTCCGTTTATTGTTTTCTTCTTTAACCTCTAGCTAAAGCTTAGTTTGTTGTAGTAATCTTTAGCTGATGTCAGCCAAAAAGGGCAAATGCCAGTGCGGGCGCCAGATACCCCATAAAGACACACACGACTGCTGGGTTTTTTGCTTAGGCCAGAGCACAATCACAATGCTTGCTCTATCTGCCAATATTTCGTTCCTAAGACCCTACTGGCTGCACTTAATCTCTACTTAGAAAACCAACGACTTAAGTAATTAGCAATCAGGATGGATCCCATCTCGGAAGCCCCGAATGAACCTTTGCAAAAGAAGGCCAAGATTCCTAGGCCCTCTTCAGTGCTGCTCCACTTTTGGATGCCCCGCCAGCTACAGATTTAGGAGATGAGGGATGTCCGACAGATCCGTCGACTTCTACTGCTACCTTTGAGGAAGCCGCTTTGCAGTTGACAACAAGCGTGTCTTGGAGCTAACCCAGACATTGGCTATCGCCTAGGTCAAGGGGGAACCAGACACAGCCGGGCCTCCGACCGGGATTCCTCCTACCGACACAGCTACCCTTAGCCAGGCATCTGATTCCAGGCCTACGTCCAAGTCTACATCAGTCAAAAAGAAACAAACATCTGGCTACACCCGCTGAAGGCCTACCTGACTGGCAGTCCTTCACCTCATCTTTGATGCAGGCCTTTGTGGCCCTTAGGCCATCAGCCTTTTCTCCATCTACTCTTCCTGTCCTCAGCCCTAGGCCTGCCTTTGCCTCCTCTCTTCCACCACCTACCTCACAAGTCAGGGAAGAAGAGCAAGAGACCTATTATTCATCTTCAGATGAATCTATATCTTACACTTCCTAAATAGCCTCTCCTCAAGAGTATTATTCCCCAGTTGAAGAATCAGTTGAAGGGGACTCCCCTCCAGAGGATATCACCTTTGGGGAAACCATAACCAAAATGAAGGAATACTTCAAATGGGACACCTCACAAATCTCTGATACTCAAAAAAAAAAAAAAAAAAAAAAAAAAAAAGGTATTTTGAACTATTACAAGTGGAGTCTCTCTGCCCTTCTGCCATTCCACCAGTCATTCATGCCTGTTTAGATGCCTTTTCCTCAGCATCAAAGACACCAGATTCTCAGCCACCTGCCCCTAAGAGGCCAGACCACTTTTACAAGGTGCCTGATGACCAGAAATTTCTAGACAAACCTCCCCTGGCATCTAAGATTGCCATTTCACCATATTAAACAATCCGGACTCATTCCGTCTGCCTCTCTCTTACCTACGGACAAAGTCGACAAAACAATGGATAGAATTGGAAGGAAGGTTTGCATCTCTTCCACATTGGCCTTTAGAGCCATCAACTGTCAAACCCATAAGACCAAATATGCTTTGGACCTGGTCTCTCAAGCCACTATTCTGCTGGCTGCTACTCCAGACTGCCTCACTAAGTCTGACATCTCTTCCAAACTGTCTCTGGCTGCCCAAGTAGCCAGACACTCCATTAGATGCAGTTATGATGCTGCAGAGGCCTCTGCAGCATCTGCCTCTGTACTCAGGAGATATTCCTGGCTTCGTCTGCAACACTTAGACCTCAAGTCTAAAATTTTAGATGCCCCTCTGGACCCTAATTTGCTGTTTGGTAAACAGTCAGCAGACCTATTCAGAAACCTGCAGGAAAAGATTAAGGAATTACAAGACATCAAGCAGCTTCTGATGTCCGCTGTTCCTAAATATTACAGAAATTACCCTGCCAAAACAGCCTTTGTCAGAAGAAACACTGCCCCAGCTGGACCTACCTCTTCAGACACAGAAGACAACCCCCTTCCAGGCCAGCTGTCTCTCAGCCCACCTCTAGACAGGCCCCAACAATGCACGACTGCCTTGCCCTCCTTCCCCTTTCCGCCCACCTCTCCCTCTGCCTCCCTTTTTGGAAAACCATCACCACAGACAAATGGGTTCTAGCTATTATTCAAAAAGGTTACTTCCTCTCCTGGAAAGAAAGACCACCGTTAAGGGGTATCCCCTTCCCCCCAAGAAATCAGAGACACCTCTTCCCTCAGATTCTGACAGTCCTTCGGAACTTGGGCACCATAAAACCTGTCCCTCCAGGGCAGGAAGGAAAGGGCGTCTATTCAAAAATATTTCTGGTCCCTAAAAAAGATGGACCACGGAGACCGATTCTAGACCTTTCCTTCTTAAACCTATTCTTTAAAAGTGCCCACCTTCAGAATGTTGTCCCTACCAAATTTACTCCCTCTCATACCAGCCCAGGCTTTCATGGCCACACTCAACCTGAAAGAAGTCTATCTGCCCATACCCATTCTACCTTCCCACAGAAAATTATTACATTTCTCTGGACCCTCCTCTCACTTCCAGTTTACTGCATTGCCCTTTGGATTGTTCACTGCCCCCAGAGTGTTCACAAAGTGCCTGTCACCTGCCATAACCTGTTGCAGAACACAAGGGATCCAGATTTGCCCCTACCTGGATGACATCCTGATCCCAGCAGACTGCAAGGAAACCCTGTTAATCCATCTAGAGTTCACCATGTGCCTACTACAAAGCGTGGGTTTCATCCTCAACCTCCCAAAATCCTTCTTGACCCCAGAACAAGACAAAATATTTCTGGGTTGCAGGATCAAAACAGACATAATGAAAGCCTTTCTTCCCCAGGACAAGGTCAGCTCCCTGACCTCCCACTTCAAAGCCCTGCTGCAGACCCAAGAGAAAACTGCAGGGCAATTCCTACTGACCCTGGGTCTAATGGCAGCCACCATTTCCATGCTACCAGTAGCTAGGATGCACCTGCAACAGCTGCAGTGGTATCTGAAAAATGTATGGTTACAGCACCAACATCATCTAGAGCAAGAAATTACTCTCCTGCCTTGCTTACAGTCAGAATTAAAATGGATTCAGCAAGTTCAGCCGAATCCGGGCCTTCTGCTGCAGCTACCTCTCCCAAACCAGTTCATGCATACAGATGCTCCAGACTTACGATGGGGAACCACAATGGCAAACTACAAGGTTCAAGCAAAGTGGCACCCTTTCTTAAAGAACAAACTCATCAGTGTGAGGGAAATGACAGCAGTCCTTCTGGCACTGAAAGCCTTCCTTCCACTCCTACAACCAGGTCTTCTCCAAATAGCAGACAGCACCACAGTTATGTGGTCCCTCAACAAGCAGGGAGGGACAAAAGCCTACCACCTTTGCAGACTAACCTTGCTAATCTGAGACCTAGCCTCACAACAAAACTTGTCCTTGCAGGTATCCTACATCCCCTCGTGGGACAACAAGCAAGCAGACCTTCTCAGCAAGACATCCTCTCCAATTCAGGAATGGATGCTGGACAGGAATGTCTTTCTAGATAATGTCCACCGGTGGGGCACACCTCAAGTAGATTTGATGTCCTTCAAGAATGCAACTGCAGTCATAACATATGGGTTGTCCTGCCACAGGCAGCCCTCGGTCGGCCGGATTCCAAAGTCTGGGTCCGGCGTCGGCTGGTGTCGCCTCCTCTCCGACGTCAGAACGGCTGGAGTATAAAGGCATCAGCCGACACCATCTTCTTCAGTCTTTCTTGCCGCGCGGTGCCCGAAGCAGAAGCAGTTCGCAAGTGCCGGTCGGTCAGCTCCTGTGTTTTCAGTACCGAAGTCATCTAAAAGCTAAGTACCCCGTTGGGGAACATATTTTTTCTTGCCTCAGCCGATGTCAGAACAAATTGAGAAAGTTAATAATTGTTTGTCTTGTGGTAAACAAATACCTCATAAGGACTTCCATTCTTACTGCCTTCCTTGCCTGGGCCCAGACCACGACGTCTCAGCCTCTGCTTGCTTTAATAAGCGCACTCTCAGGTGCCGGGCAGAATTTGCCGAAGATTTTTTCGGCGAATCTTTCACGTATATCATGCCGTCGGATCAACCGACAACTCAATCTTCCAAAAAACGCAAGGACCGGGACCGACATCCTCGGCCCACGTCCTCCACCGATACAACTCCTAAACCCTCTGCTAGTGTTTCGGTCCCTTCTGAAGCGGTAATTCAACCGCTCCAGGCCGACGACACAGCGTTAACATGTCCTTCAGTTCCGGATACCACTCCGGTGCCGGTTGTTGATTTTCCTCCGGAAACCGAAGTTCTGGATCTACCCGACACCATTCCTGTAGATAAGGTTACTCCTGCACGTGGGGCTGCTAGGCCTCCTGTTTCTATGTCCATCAAGGCCTTTGCACGTGCTAAGGCCGCCAGCCAGGCCAAGGCCCATCCTAAACCTGCTGTCCAGGCCCCTTCTGATAAACAGATCATGTCTCTTGCTGCAGATCTTATTTCTCTTATCAGGGGGTCTCAGCCTCACCCAGACAGTGGTTCTCAGCCACCTGCAGAGAAAAGGCCCAAACTGAGCAGACTGACAACCTCTCTTCAGATGAAGCCTCTGGGGATTCTGAGCTTTCAGATACCCAAGAAGAATCCTTCCAGGCCTGAGGATTCGGATGCTGAAGAATCATTTCCCTCTGCCTCTCCTCCAGAGGATTTCTCGTTTGGTGAAGTCCTACACTCTATGAGGGAACATTTTAAATGGCATGGTCAGGAATTCTCTGATTCCAGGAAAAGACTACGAACCTTCCTTAAGCTTCCCCAGCACAGACCTTTAGCTATTCCTCCAGTTATGGATGTTTTGGATGATGTTTTCTCCGACTCCAGTGCTAACCCTGATTCTCTCCCACCTGCTCCTGTCAAGCCAGACAGATATTATAGGGTCCCTGACACTCACAAACATCTCTTTAAGGCCCACTCTGTGGATCTAGAAACTATTTCACAGGGCCCCAAGGGAGTGGCTACCTCCACTGCCAGCGGATAGGGAAGCTAGGTCCCTGGAGAGATGGGGTAAAAAAGTTTATACCTCTACCACCCTAGCCATGAGGTCACTTAATTGCCTTTTTCATATGTTTCAGTACCAGGATTTTTTACTGGATGATTTACAGAAAAAAATTGCCTCTCCTGAGCCTATTGATAGAAAGGCATTGCAGGATCTAATACATAACACTCAGCAGGTTAACAATCATTTTCTTCACTGTGGTTATGATGCATTGGAAGCTTCATGTAGGGCAGCTATGACTGGGGCTGTGATTCGTAGACATGCTTGGTTAAAAGATCAGCCACTGCCAAACCATGTTAAAGTAAAGTTACTTGATGCACCTCTGGAAAAACAGAAGCTTTTTGGTGCTAATGCACAAGACGTGTTGAAGTCCATTGAGGAAAAAGCTAAGTCAGTGCAGACAGTCAAGGATTTCCTCCAGGTTCAGCCACCCAGATTCAGCAGAAACTGGCCTTCAAAGATTTGGTCCTTCCCAGACTCTGACAAGTTTCAAAGGGGAAAAAGCAGGCGTGCCCGAGGTAGAGGGCAATACCGAGGCTCTTACAGGGGCCGCCAATGGCAACCTCCAAATCAAAGAAGTGGCGCAGGCAGCCCAGCTGCACCACAAGGACAATCACAATGACTTGACTTTCATACCGCCTACAAAGGCTCAAAAAGAAGCACCTTTGGGCGGAAAATTATCCTTATTCTCAAAAAACTGGCATATCTTAACCAAGGACAACTGGATTCTGGATTTAATAGACAAGGGTTACAGATTCCACTTCCATACTTTACCAGTAAGACAAGGCATGCCAAACCTGCCACATCATCAAAGGGCAGAGGCACTCATTCAAGTTTCAAAGCTGTTAAGTATAAAAGCAATAGAAAAGGTTCCTCCTCAAGAACAAGGCCAGGGATTTTATTCAAGACTGTTCCTTGTTCCAAGAAAAGAAAACAAATGGAGGCCTATACTGGACTTGTCTACTCTAAATACTTTTCTCATTGTGCCAAAGTTCAAAATGCTGACTTTGCAGCAACTCCTTCCCATGCTGGGCAAGGGGTCTTGGCTGGTCACTCTGGACCTCAAGGAGGCATACCTGCATGTCCCAATCAGACAAAGCTGCAGAAGATACCTCAGATTTCTTGCAGGGACAGAGCGTTATCAATTCTCAGCATTGCCGTTTGGGTTATCTACTGCGCCCAGAGTGTTCACAAAATGCCTGGCATCAGTAGTGGCTCACTGCAGACTCCAGGGGATTCAAATATACCCCTACCTGGACGACTGCCTCATACAAGCAGACAACAAACAAACCTTAATGGCAAACTTGGACTATGTCATTCAATTACTGCAGGCCTTGGGATACACAGTCAGCATTCAAAAATCAAGACTACTGCCATCCCAGCAGATTATTTTCCTAGGAGCCAAACTGGACACAGAAACACAAATGGCCTACCTCACAGAGGAAAAACAACAACAGTTACCAGAGTACTTCAAAGGCCTAGCAAAGCTCTCCTAGCTGACTGCAAGGAAAATCCTGCAGGCCCTGGGGTTCATGGCATCTTGCATTCTTCTGGTACCCTTGGCAAGACTTCATATGAGAAAGCTGCAATGGTACTTAAAAAGCTTATGGTCCCAACACAGCCAAAGCCTAGAGGACGTAATCCCACTCATTCCATGTCTGCAAAAAGAATTTTTGTGGTGGGCTCAAGCAAGTCAGTTAAACAAAGGCATGTCTTTCAACAGACCTCAAGCAAGCCAAATGATTACAACAGACGCCTCAGATCATGGATGGGGGGCGCACATGGACGGCAGATGCATTCAAGGTCAATGGACACCAAGGGAAAGACATCTGCACATAAACCAAAAAGAGATGTTGGCAGTGATACATGCAATACAGACTTTCGAAAAATCACTACAACAAGGACATTTGCTAATAAGGACAGACAACACCACGGTCATGTGGTATATAAACAAGCAGGGAGGCACTCATTCTTATCCCCTCTGCAGACTAACAATGATTCTCTGGGAAAAATCCCTGAGTCTGAAGATACATTTGCAGTCCCAGTTTGTGCCAGGCAAGGACAATGTGCTGGCGGACAAGCTGAGCAGAAATTTCTTGGATCCACACGAATGGATGCTGCATCCTCACATTTTCTCACAAATAACAAAGACATGGGGAAGGCCGGACATAGATCTCTTTGCTTCTCACATGAATCATCACCTGGAAAAGTTCTGTACAAGGACCCACCATCCTCTAGCCTGGAAAACGGATGCTCTCGCCTTCAGCTGGAATTCCCTAAAAATTTATGCATTCCCTCCTCTGCCTCTGCTGACCAAGGTGATACTGAAGATCAAAGCAGAACAACCAACAGGCATTTTGATAGCTCCAGACTGGCCAAGGCAGCACTGGTGTACCCATTGCTGTTAAGCATAACTCGGACCAAACCGTGGCCTCTGCCCTTATGGCCTCTGCTTCTAACACAACACAATTACAGGACTGTTCATCAAAGCCTGAAAACATTACATGTGACAGCCTGGAGGTTACCATAGCTCCTTCCACTATCTCTCTTTCCAAAACAGTTCGAGATCTTACTGGAAGCACGCAGAGCTTCCACCAGAAAAACCTATTCAGCCAAGTGGAAGAGATTCAGCATCTGGAATGCCAACAGGGGTCAGGATACAACAGTACTGAGTATACCTCAGATATTGGAATACTTGGCAGAAATGTTTCATACTGGTCTCTCATATTCTTCCATAAAGATTCACGCCTCGGCAATCTCAGCAAAATACAATTGTGACCCACCAGTGTTTTCACATCCTTTGCTAAGACAGTTCCTAAGAGGGATAAAGAATATCAAACCTCCCAGAAAACAGCCAGTACCTGCATGGGACCTCAATTTCGTTTTGGAAAAAACTAACTCTTCCTCCCTTTGAGCCAGCAGCAACTTCAGAAATGCAATTTCTATCATGGAAAACAGTTTTTCTATTGGCAGTCACATCAGCAAGAAGAGTCTTGGAGATACAGGCACTCATGGCAGTACCTCCTTTCCTCATTTTTCATCAGGACAGAGTCTCTCTAAGAACCAATCCTTCATTCATGCCAAAAGTAATTTCCAGGGTGTCTCTAAATCAAGCTGTACACCTGCCTACTTTCTTCCCCAATCCTCAAAACAAGGGGGAAAAACTACCGCATACTTTGGACATTCACAGGCAACTACGGTACTACTTGGACAGAACTAAGGCCACCAGGAAGTCTGAGCAACTGTTTGTAGCCTATGCTGCTGGAGTACAAGGGAAAGCTATCTCCAAGCAAACAATTTCAAAATGGATTGGACACTGCATCAGATTCTGCTATTCTTTCCATGGAAAAGGTGTGCCAGCCAATATTGGGCCACATTCCACCAGAGCTATAGCCACATCCACAGCTTTCCTAAGAGGAGTGGCTACAAAGGACATTCTAGAGGCTGCTACATGGAGCTCCGTGCATACATTTACCAAGCACTACAACCTGCCTTTATACTCCAAATCCCGAGCAGGCTTTGCTTCGGCAGTCCTGCAGGGCATTTTAGCTACACCATCCCTTTCTTAGTTCCATCCACCCCCAGCTTGGCTATGGTATTCAACGCATATGTTATGACTGCAGTTGCATTCTTGAAGGACATAGTACAGTTTTGTACCTACCATAAATGTAGATGTCTGATAAATATGCAACTGCAGTCGGATTTTCCCACTCTCCTACCCCTCTGCAACCTTCTTTATGGGTCCACTACCCCTATTTCTTTTAGCTGGGGGTATCTCCTGTGGTGTATCTGTTTATTACTGTTGTGCATGTTTGGAATTGTTTATCCATTCACCAAATTTAGCCTTCCTAGGAGGGCACCTGGCATCTGGGGCAAGAAACACTGAAGAAGATGGCGTCGGCCGATGCCTTTATACTCCAGCCATTCTGACGTCGGAGAGGAGGCGACACCAGCCGACGCCGGACCCAGACTTTGGAATCCGGCCGACCGAGGGCTGCCTGAGGCAGGACAACCCATATGTTATGACTGCAGTTGCATATCTATCAGACATCTACATTTATGGTAGGTACAAAACTGTACTTTTGCCTCTCCCCAGAACAGACAACTGCAGGCCTTCTGCTCCAAGACCTATTCCCCACTAGCTTGGGAGAGTAGATGCATTCAGCATTTCATGGAAGGGAAGGTTTCTGTATGCCTTTCCTCCCTTCCCATTAATTCAAAATGTCCTCCTAAAAATCAGGAGAGACAAACCAAAAATCTTGTTGACCCCCTACTAGCCAAGGCAGCACTGGATTTTCTTCGTGTTTCACTGTTGCAGTCATTACATTTGGGTAATCTGCTGGCAGGTTTCCCTCAGTCGGCCTGAATTCCAAAGTCTTGGGTCCTGAGTCGGTTGCTGTCTTCTCTTTCATGACGTCAGAGGTATAAAACATGCAGCTGACACCATTTTCTTTAGTCTTTCTTGCCGTGCGGTGCCCGAAGCAGAAGCATTTCGCAAGTGCCGGTCGGCCGACTACTGAAATATTCCAGTTTGAGTTTCAGAACTGAAGTCTTCACTAAAGCTAAATACTCCGTTGGGGAAACTTTTTTTCTTGTTTTTTACCGATGTCAGAAAAAGTTAATAATTGTATTACTTGTGGGAAGCAAATACCTCTTAAGGATTTCCATTTATATTGTATTCATTGCCTAGGCCGTGATCACAATGTGCCTGGCTGTCGGTTTTGTGCTAGATTTAACCAATGCACTATGAAGCGTCAGTATATTTTTGCATCAAAGTATTTTGGAAACGGATTCAACTACCCAGAAATGTCGTCTGATAGTAATCCGACTACTGGAGTACATAAAAAACGCAAAGAAAAGGACAGAGAAAGGCAGTCAAGATCCAAAACCGACGACGAAGCTTCTAAGCCAGTCGCCTGTTCGCCGGTACTCAGTGAGGCGCTTTCGCAGCCCCTGATACCAGCTACTTTCGAGTCGCAGGCCTCTACCGACACCCATGTGGAGTCCGGCATGCCGCAAGATACTCAAGGAATTGGACCGACGGATGTATCTCCCTCGGATGGGTCTGGTGCCGCTGGGCAGGCACCAGCTTTTGAGGGTGTATTCAGACCTCAACATTTGTATATCAAACTGACGACAGCTGCAAAAGCAACTTCTAAAACTAAAAAACTGGCGCATGAGCCACATGCACAGGCCTCTATGCCTAAAAAACAGATGATCAAAATGGCTGAAGACCTTATTACCTTGATCAGGGGTACCCATCCTCCTCCAGGTAAGAGGCCTAGGCAAGACACTGATTATGAGTCTTCAGATCAGGTTTCTGTTTCTTCTGATTCCTCTTCTGATCAGGAATTATCTATACCTCCCTATGAGGATTCTGATGCTGAGGAGTCTATTCCATCCGCATCTTCTCCTGAGGATTATTCATTTGAAGAAACCTTGCATACTTTGAGGGAGCATTTTCACTGGGAGAGTCAAGACTTCTCAGAATATTTCCTCCTCCTCTCTCAGCACAAGCATTTAGCCATTCCCCCTGTTTTAGACATTGTGGATGATGCGTTTTCGGAGTCAAGCTTGACCCCTGACTCCTTACCTCCGGCTCCCAGTAAGCCTGACAGATATTACAGGGTCCCTGACTCACATAAATTTTTATTTAGAAACCCTGCTGCTGATCCTGAAACTATTTCACAGGGCCCAAAGGGAGTTAAGCTCTCAACAGCTAAAAATTCTACCCCCTCTGACAGAGATTCAAGGGCACTGCACAGATGGGGAAAAAGGTTTTTACATCTGCAACCTTGGCAATCAGGGCCTTAAACTGTCAGTTTCATATGCTTAAGTACCAACAACATGTTATGGGATTGCTGAAACAGAAAATTATGTTGATTTCAGAATGTGCAGAAAATAAAGAATTGCAGGAATTATTGCATGCAGCTGAACAAGTTGGAAAGCATACTTTGCAATGTGGTTTTGATTCTTTAGAGGCCTCCTGCAGGGCTGCAGTTACTGGATCTGTGATTAGGAGGCATGCCTGGTTAAAGAAACAAAATTTGCCTGATCATGTTAAAACTAAATTGTTAGATGCACCTTTACAGCATGATTCTCTGTTTGGTATTAAGGCAGAAGAGGTTTTAAAGAAAATGGAAGACAAAGCTAAGTCTATGCAAACTGTAAGACGTCTTACAAGTGCAGCCACCAAGATTCAGTAGACACTGGCCTACAAAAAATTGGTCCCTTCCTGTGTCAGACAGAACTCAGAGGCAAATCCAGACGCCCTAAGGGTTCCAGATACCAGGCGCAAGACTCCTATAGGTCAATGCAATGGGGCACATCCACCTCCAAATCTGGAGGAGGTAAAGCGCAAACTTACAGAAAGCAATCCCAATGACTTCCCTCTGCCTACACCAAGCACTTATCTTTTGGCAGCACCCATAGGGAGAAAATTAGCACTTTTTGCTCAAAATTGGCAGTTAATAACTCAGGACAGGTGGGTACTAAACATTGTATCACAGGGATACAGATTCCATTTCCACACTCTGCCAATGGCAAATGGTTGGCCAGATCTGCCAAAAAATCAATGGGCAGAGGCACAGAAACAGGTTACGTCACTCATGGATATCAGGACCATTCAGACAGTATCAGAACAGGAAAAAGGACAAGGTTTTTACTCAAGACTGTTCTTGGTACCCAGAAAGGACAAGGCCTAGTGGCCAATACTGGATTTATCGATTTTGAAGACATACCTTGACATTCCATAATTCAAAATGCTGACTTTGCAGCAGCTTCTGCCTATGCTGGGCAAGAATACTTGGCTGGTGACTTTGGACCTAAAAGAGGCATACCTGCATGTCCCAATAAGGCAGTCATGCAGAAGATACCTCAGATTCAAGGCTGGCTTAATGCATTACCAATTCTCCGCACTGCCCTTTGGCTTATCTACTGCGCCCAGGGTCTTTACAAAGTGCCTGGCACCAGTAATTGCATTTTGCAGACAAAGAAGTATACAGATATATCCTTACTTGGACGACTGTCTCATTCAAGCAGAGAACAAGGACACTCTTCTTCGACACCTGGCATTTGTGAAAAGGCTTCTATCATGCCTAGGGTTCACAATAAATGAAAATAAATCACAACTCGTACCCTTTCAAAAGATAACATTCCTGGGTGCAAACTTGAATACAACTGCCCAGATGACTTACCTTACACCAGACAAACAAAGGCAACTGACTACTTACTTCAAACTGATGGCAACAAAAGCGTAGTCTTCTGCAAGACCAATTCTGCAGGCTCTGGGCTTCATGGCGTCCTGCATCCTACTAATTTCATATACAAGACTGCATATGAGGAAACTTCAGTGGTACCTAAAAAGTTTATGGAGTCAACATTCACACAGTCTGGAAACAATGATTCCTCTCATTTCCTGCATGCAATAGGAGTTTCTGTGGTGGGCAAAGGCCTGTCACCAAAACATGGGGCGGCCCTTCACTCTATCCCCTGCCAGCCAAACTTTAACAACAGACATATCAGGTTATGCCTGGGGGCCCACATGGCAGGAAGATGCATTCAGGGCATATGGGCACCAAAACAAATGCATCTGCATATCAACCAGAAAGAGATGCTAGCTGTTCAAAGTGCCCTAACAGCCTTCAAGAACTTGTTCATCCAGGACAACTACTGATAAAGATGGACAGCACCACAGTCATGTGGTGTATAAACAAGCAAGGGGGCACACACTCATACCCCCTTTGCAGATTAGCCATGGCACTGTGGGACACAGCTTTGACCTACCAAATACATCTTCAAGCTCAATCTCTGCCAGGAAAACAAATCACTCTGGCAGACGATTTAAGCAGAAACCTTATGGACCCTCATGAGTGGAAACTGACTCCACAAGTCTTCAGCATAACTGAGAAATGGGGGAGACCAGACATATATCTATTTGCCTCTCCTCAAAATTATCAATTGAAAAGATTCTGCACAAGGACTTTTATCACAGACAAGCATGGAAAGTGGATGCCCTATCCTTCAGTTGGAAAAACCTATCAGTTTACGCCTTTCCTCCTCTGCCTCTTCTACCCAAGGTCCTCCTAAAAGTTAGACAAGAGAAGCCAAACATATTAATTGCCCCGGACTGGCCCCACCAATACTGGTAACCAATCCTAAGGAACTTGTCTCAATACCTAGCTTGGACCTTGCCGCAAAGACCACAACTACTGTCCCAGCAAAAACAATCAGATCCTGCACAATCAGTTGCAGACTCTGTTCAAGGCCCCTGAGCCAGTGGAAACCACAACCCAAGCTGCGGAAGCCCTTACAAATGCCTTCTATGAACACCTCCAGGACTGCATGGATCAGGCAATCCCAAATAAAACCAAGACTCTTTCCACAAAGGGCAAACGTCCAGTCTGGTGGACCCCAGCCATTAACAAACTTTACAATAAGAGGAGAAAGCTATTGCATGATAGAACAAAATCCATAAAAGGGAAGTCACCCCTGATCATTATTAGTAAAAAAATACCAGCACTCATAAAATCAACTAAGGCCAATTTTGAGAGAAAAATTGCCATGGATTCAAAGGACAATCATAAGGCCTTTTTCAGCTATGTTAGGTACCTGGGTGGAAACTCCCAGATATGCTCAGAATTGGTCCAAAATGATACAAAAATCACTGAACCCACAGACATTGCCAACATACTGGCAGACAGGTTCAGTGCAAACTTCACCCCCCTCTTCCCCCCCCCTAAAGGAGAGAGAACTGTCCCAGCGGAGTGTAGCCTCCCAGACATCTCAAATGCGCAGGTGATAGCTGCTCTCTCTAAAGCTAAAAACACAGCATCAATGGGACCGGATGGTGTCCCCGGCTGTGTGCAACACGAACTAAATGAGGAATTAAACCCGCACATAAGGCAGCTGTTTAATCTCAGCCTTACCACAGGATACGTGCCCAAGGAGTGGAGTACGGCAACTGTGGTCCCACTCCACAAAGGCGGTGCCTCTACGGACCCTGGCAATTACCGCCCCATAAGCTTAACAAGTCTAGTCTGCAAAGCTATGGAGAGGATCATAATGGAGCTCATAAACAAAGATATAGGGGGCTTGCAGACATTGGACCCGACCCAGTTTGGCTTCAAGGGCAGATCATGCCTTTGAACTTGGTCGACTTCTTCAAACAGTCACCAAGGCCATTGATGAGGAAAAGGCAGTCCATACAGCCTACCTTGACCTTGCAAGCTTTCACACAATACCCCACTCGGGTATTGTAGAAAACTTACCAGCTTAAATGTAAACCCATATGTCACAAGATGGGTTGCAAACTGGCTTAAGGACAGAACCCACAGGGTTAGAGTTGCTGGCGCTATGTCAGACTCCAAGCCGGTCACAAGTGGTGTCCCACAGGGCTCGGTCCTTGGCCCCTATTGTTCGGCATCTACTTCTCAGAAGTACAGGCCAACATGGGCGGACTTTGGCTGACAAAGTTTGCAGACGACTGCAAACTGGGCCATAGTGGAAAGTGCATCAGACACGGATATCCTTCAGAAGGGACTCACGGAAACAGATAGCTGGTGCCAGAGCCATGGCCTGAAGTTAAACACCAAAAATGTATAGTCATACCCTTCGGAAAAACAAGGTAACCCCAAGCTACCATATAGGTGGCAATCCACTAAGCACAGAAGAGGTTATCAGGGACCTGGGGACCCAGGTTGACAGTGGCCTTTCTTTTGACACTCACGTTGCTAAAGTGGTTAGAAAGACCTTTACATTGCCCACCTGATCATGAAGGGATTCACATCCAGATCTAGTGAGGTCATTGTTCCCTGTACTCTTCACTTATCAGACCAATGATAGAGTACAATGCCCCATTCGGGATGTATCTCACCCGACATCTGCAGCAATTGGAGAGACCCCAAAAGTTCCTCACCAAAAGGATAAGGACTCCAAAATCTGTCATATGCTGCCAGATTGAAGAAACTCCAGCTCTATTCAGTTGCATACCGTCTGCTCAGAGGTGACATGTGCCTGACATACAAGGCCATGTCCAACCCGGAATTAATGGACATGCTCCACCTCAAAAAATCCAAATTCACCAAAACCACTAGAGCAAGCGACTTAAACCTTAGCACGGATATAAATAGGACGTGCTGGAGGGATAGATTTATCACTCAGAGACTCCCTATGCTGTGGAATAAAATCCCGGTCCATGTGAGGCAGAGCACCTCGCTGGCTCTGTTCAAGAGAAATCTTGACCTGTGGATGGGAGATCGTAGGTTTAGCCCGGGAATCATCTCTGTGTCACTGCTGGACAGAGGCAGAACAAACTAATGGGCACAGTATTTTTTCATATAAGGGGTGGCGTAAGCCACAAAACTTTGGGCTAGGCTTATAAATGCCTTAGGGCAGATAGCCTAGTATAAACCTATGAACCTGGCAGCATGGCTAATCATGTAATCATACAAACGACACCTCTCAGTAAAGCTGTGATGGATATCATTTTGGAAGCCAGAAGACCTAGTACTAGAAAATCTTATGCTGACAAATGGAAGAGATTCTGTGCTTGGAATCAAGCACAAGGAATTGATACAGCAGAACCACATATTCCTCAGATATTACAATGCTTGACTGAGATGCTTGACAAAGGCCTATCTTTCTCATCAATCAAAATCCATGCCTCTGCCATTTTGGCTCATTACAATACAGAGCCACCAATCTTTTCTCATCCTTTAATAAAGCAGTATCTTAGAAGAGCCAAAACTTTAAGGCCTCCTAGAAGATAACCATTACCTGCATGGGACCTCAATTATGTGTTGGCAAAGCTCACCCTGCCTCCATTTGAACCAGCTGCTGCCGCTGATATAAAGTTCTTATCATGGAGGACAGCTCTGCTTCTAGCACTTACCTCAGCAAGAAGAGTTTCAGAGCTACAGGCCCTCATGGCATTAGTGCCTTTTTATCATATTTTACCCAGACAGGGTGTCTCTGAGGACAAATCCTACTTTTATGCCTAAGGTGGTTTTCAGCATGGCTCTTAACCAAACAATTCATCTGCCAACTTTTTATCCAAATCCGCAGAACAAAGGGGAGAGAATTCTGCATTCCTTGGACGTACACAGTCCGCAAAAACAGAATTGAACAGAAGTCACCACGATGCTGTAGATGAGAACTATTTATTTGTAAAAACGAGCGCTTTCACGTACTGCCAAGGTACGCTTCTTCAGGTTTGTACATCAGCTTAAATTCATCCATATTTATACAAAAACATCTTACCAATTAAGTAATAATAATTAAAATCAATTCATTGTATGCAATCAATCAATTAACTAATTAATTATTCAATTGTGTTCCTTTTATCTTGCTTTTAAGCACACAGTATATATTATACTAAGCACAAAAACCTAGCTACAACAACGTGTGTATTCAAAAAGTTCTATCGGAACATCTTCCTAATGAAATGAATATATAAAAGTATACTTAATATTAAGTTAAATATAACTGTGCATATATAAGATATCAAATATATATGTATTGAAAATACATGTTCTGATAACTAAAACCCAAGATATATGTATTTTTTTAAATAAATATATTGTATTAGTTGTTACATAAAGATGACAAATTACTTCAAACTTCATTAAAAGAATGATTTATGGTGCAAATACAAGACCAGCACTATTAGGCTGGAATATGTATATATAATAAAATATAATATTATAAAACCATTAACTATCTCCCAAGTAATTATAATAATTCATAATAACCCATTAGTTGTACATTTCCCGACTATGAACCAATATCATCTATGTCTTGCTAATACTGATTTTATACTTATAGCCTGATTTAATCCTGGCTCAATATGCGCTCTTAACCTCTGGATCCAGTTCAACTCAACTCCTTGGACGTACACAGACAGCTAAGATTCTACTTGAGCAGGACTAAAGCTCTAAGAAAAACTGAGCAATTACTAGTGTCATATTCTGCAGGATCAGAAGGAAAGGCTATTTCAAAGCAGACAATTTAAAAGTGGATAAGCCACTGCATCCGTTTCTGCTACTTACACCGTGGTAAACCTGTGCCCAAGGGCATTAGGTCTCATTCCACCAGAGCTGCAGCTACTTCAGCAGTTTTTCTCAGAGGAGTACCAACCAAAGACATTCTAGAGGCTGCTACTTGGAGTTCTGTTCACACCTTTACAAAGCATTACTATTTGCCTCTTTACTCTAAGTCCAGGGCAGGCTTTGCCACTGCAATGCTGCAGGTCCTTATAGCCACACCTAATGCTGTTTAGCTCCAGCCTCCCAACTATAACTTTAGGATTCTACCCAAATGTAATGACTGCAACAGTGAAATATGAAGAACATAATAGAGTTGTGTACACTTACCATAAATGTAGATGCTCGAGTGTATTCTCTGTTGCAGTCCAGGGGGCACCTGACATCGGGGGCAAGAAAAACTAAAGAAAATGGCGTCGGCTGCATGTTTTATACCCCTGACGACGTGACGTCATGGAAGAGAAGACAGCAACCGATGCAGGACCCAAGACTTTGGAATTCTGGCCGACTGAGGGCAACCTGCAAGCAGATTACCCAAATGTAATGACTGCAACAGTGAATACACTCGAACATCTACATTTATGGTAAGTGTACACAACTGTACTTTCCCCCTACTTCTCAGTATAGCCAAGGGCAGTCACCACACATTACCCCACAAGGTGGACCTTCTGATAACAAAAGGGGAACCCTCATCCACCCACACTTGCAGATGTTGTCACTGACACTGCGGATGATAAAGTTCTAATTCCTTTCAGGCACCACTACTCAGAGGAATTGCTTTCAGTCCTGAGGGAGGCCAGGAAACCTACTACAAAAAAGTCTTACTTAGCTAAAGTTTTTATTAAAAGTTTTATTGAGCAGCAGCAGTGTCCTGCCATCTTTTCTTCTGTTTTGCTTATTTTGGATTCGCAGGACTTTGGCAAGGCTAAGTGGATTCATTTTGTTTTTTAGCTAAATGGGAGAGATTTTCAAAATGGTGTCTGGGCAAGGGCAGGGATCCATGCATCGCAGATCCCCCCTGGTTCTTGCCTGTGTGTGTCAACTAGTAAAAGGGGGACTCTCTTACTCTTCTGTGAGAGTCCACCATTCAGCAGTCTCAGCCTGCCTGCCACTAGACCCACCCCCCCCCCCACTAGCCAGGCTCAATGTGAAGATATTATTAAAAGGGTTCTTGCATCAGACCACCAAGAAAACCCATCCCACCTCCATGGGACCTGAACTTCACCCTGGAAAAACTTAGCCAGTCTCCATTTGAACCTGCTAGTATGGCTACTCTGCAGATGTGTACATGGAAGACCGTTGTGCTAGTGGCCATAACGTCAGCCAAAAGGGTGTCTGAATTACAGGCTGTAATGGCCTGCCCTCCATACACTGTCTGAATTGCAGGCTGTAATGGCCTACCCTCCATACACTACCTTTCACAAGGACAGGGTAACACTAAGAACTAACCCTTCCTTTATGCCGAAGGTGGTCAATGATATGTCCTTAAACCAGTCTATTAATCTACCCACCTTCTACCCCTCTCCTACCAGTGAAAGTGAGAGAATACTCCACTCCCTTGATGTCCACAGACAGCTAAGATTTTACCTAGACAAAACAAAATCCATAAGAAAATTCAATCAGCTTTTTGTTTCCTTCCACCCCAGGGCCCTGAGCAAGGCAGTCTCCAAACAAACCATTGCATGTTGGATTAAAAACGATTTGCCTGTGCTGTTCACACCATACCAAAAACTCCCACAGGGAGTTAAACCTTACTCCACCAGGGCAGTGGTGGCCTCCAAAGCCTTCTCAAAAGGCTTGAACACCACTTCCATATTAGAAGCAGCCACATGGTCAACCATTCACACTTTCACCAAACACTACAAGTTAGACAATGTCTCCAGAGCACGTGCAGGATTTGCCAGAGCAATCCTGCAGGGCTTTGTGGAATCAGCCTCTTCCAACTAAGCTGCGGTACTTTCCCACACCAAGAATACTGCAACATAGGAATAGAAAGAGACAGAGTAGTTGTGTAAAATCTTACCATAACCATAGATGTGCTTCTCTTCCATGTTGCAGTATTCCTTCCCACCCGCCTAACCCCCTCATCCTTTCTCTCACTCATTACTGAACTGTCTTAGGTCTCGTGGGGGGTTATACCCTTCCCTGTGACCAATTTGACTACATAATGGTTCCTTGACCCTATGACTGACATCACTGACATCTCTACTTCAGCTGGGCAATCAAGATGTCCTTCAAGGATGCATCTGCAGTCCTTACAAATGGGTTGTCCTGTCGTCAGGCAGCCCTTCGGTCGGCCGGATTCCAAAGTCTGGGTCTGGCCTCGGCTGATGTCGCACTCCACCCGACGTCATAGCTGCAGTTATTCGGGTATAAAGGCATCAGCCGACGCCATCTTCCTCCGTCTTTCTTGCCGCGTGGCGCCCGAAGCAGAAGCTGTTCGCAAGTGCCGGTCGGTCAGAACCAGAGATTACTACCGAATACTTCTACCGAAGACTTCTAAAAAGCTAAGTACCCCGTAAGGGAATTTTTCTTGCCTCAGCCGATGTCAGAAAAAGTGAATAACTGTTTAACTTGTGGGAAACAAATACCTCATAAAGATTTCCACTCTTACTGCTTACCTTGTTTAGGCCCAGACCACTACGTAGCAGCTTGTCTAGCCTGTGCTTCTTTTAACCGACAGACGCTTAGATGTCGGTCGGAATTTGCTGAGGAGTTTTTCGGCTCCGCTTTTGCTTACATTATGCCGTCGGATCCTCAGACTACGCAAATATCTAAAAAGTGCAAAGAAAAGGACCGACACTCGCGGTCCGCGGTTTCGGCCGAAACCGCGGTTAAGCCAACCACGAGTGTCTCTGTTTCGGCTGAAACCATGCCCACGGTTCTTCCTTCAGCCGAAAGCTTACCTCCTACCGAGGCCTCATCCAACATGGTTGAATCGGCTACTGCAATCCCACCTGTTCTTGCAGGTTCCCAGGATTTATCTGATACTATCCCCTTGGATACTTCTACCCCTGCACGTGGAGCTGCTAGGCCACCTGCAACCATGTCGATTAAGGCCTTTGCCAGGGCTAAAGCAGCTAAATCTACCAAAACTGTGCCTGCTAAGACCCCCTCTCACAGGCCTAGCTCTAGTTCACAAATGCTTAGTCTAGCAGAGGATCTCATTTCTTTGATCCGGGGATCCCAACCACACCCAGACAGGGCCTCTCACCGACCTCCAGAGAAGAGGCCTAGAGTAGAGCCCCCTGAGCCAGTTTCTACAGATGACTCCTGTGATGATTCAGATAATTCAAACCCTCCAGAGGGCCCTTTTTCCCCTTATGAAGACTCTGATGCTGAAGAGTCCATTCCTTCTGCCTCTCCGCCTGAGGAATTTTCCTTTGGGGAAACCTTGCATGCTATGAGGGAACAATTTCAATGGCAGAGACAGGATTTTTCAGACTCTAGAAAAAGGCTTAGAACCTTTCTGCATTTACCACAGCATAGGCCTTTAGCCATTCCTCCAGTTCTTACTGTTGTGGATGATGCATTTAATGATGCTTGTACTGCTCCTGATTCTCTCCCTCTGGCCCCTGCTAAGCCCGATAGGTACTACAAGGTCCCGGACACACATTATCATTTGTATAAGGCTCCTTTTGCAGATCCCGAAACTATCTCCCAGGGACCTAAGGCTGTAGCAGCTACCTCTGCCAAAAAACCCCTCCCCTCTGAAAGGGAATCTAGGGCCTTAGAGAGATGGGGTAAAAAAGTTTACACTTCTGCTACTCTTTCAGCTAGGGCCTTGAACTGTCAATTCCACATGATCCAGTATCAAGAATTTATGTTAGACCAGTTAACTAAAAAGCTGTCCTCGGATGAACCATTAGACAAAAAATCTGTTCAGGAAATGGTACATAACATTCAGCAGGTCAGTAACCATTCCTTAAAATGCGGCTATGATGCACTGGAGGCTTCCTTTAGATCAGCCATGACTGGCACAGTGATCAGAAGACATGCATGGTTAAAAGAGCAGTCCTTTCCAGACCATGTTAAATCAAAGCTCCTAGATGCTCCCATGGACAAGCTCAATTTGTTTGGCTCTCCTGCACAGCAGGTGCTGAAGAAGATGGAAGAGAAGGCAAAATCCGTCCAGACAGTCAAGGATTTCTTGCAGGTCCAACCTCCAAGGTTTAGCAGGAATTGGCCCTCCAAGAATTGGTCCTTTCCAGACACCTCCAGAGCTCAGAGAGGCAGGAATAGGCGCTCAAGAGGCAGGGGTCAACCCAGGGGTGCCTACAGGGGACGCCAGTGGCAGGCTAACAACCAGTGAGGTACAGCCACAGATCCAGCCACCACCACTACCACAGGACAATCACAGTGACTTGGCTCTGGCACCGCCTACCAGGGAACAACTAGAAGCACCCTTAGGCGGGAAGCTAGCCTTATTTTCAGTAAACTGGCATTACATCACAGGAGACAAGTGGATTTTACAGACAATAGACCAAGGTTACAGGTTTCACTTCCATACTCTACCAAGGAAGAGAGGAATGCCAAACCTACCTCCAAATCAAAAGGCAGAAGCTCTAAAACAAATAACTCACTTACTAAGGGTGAGAGCTGTAGAAAAGGTACCATCTATGGAACAAGGACAAGGATTTTACTCCAGGCTCTTCCTGGTACCAAGAAAAGAAAACCAATGGAGACCTATTCTCGACCTGTCCGCTTTAAACACATACCTCATTGTCCCAAAATTCAAAATGCTGACCCTACAGCAGCTTCTTCCCATGTTGGGCAAGGAGTCTTGGCTGGTAACTCTAGATCTCAAGGAGGCATACCTGCACGTCCCCATACGACCAAATTGCAGAAGGTACCTCAGATTTCTTGCAGGATCAGAGCATTATCAATTCTCAGCATTGCCCTTTGGCTTATTTACTGCGCCCAGAGTGTTCGCGAAATGCCTGGCATCAGTAATTGCTCATTGCAGGCTTCAGGGAATTCAAATCTATTCTTACCTGGATGACTGCCTGTTACAAGCGGACAACAAAAACAAGCTAGCAAAAGACTTGAAAAGGGTCATTCATCTACTGCAAGCCCTGGGATACACAGTCAATATAAAAAAGTCAAGACTGATGCCATCCCAAAGGATAACCTTTTTGGGTGCAGAGCTGGACACATCAAAACAAATAGCATTCCTAACAGTAGAAAAACAGGAGCAACTCCCTCTCTACTTCTTGGCATTAACAAAACAGAACCAGCTAACAGCAAGAAAAGTCCTGCAAGCTCTGGGTTTCATGGCATCCTGCATAATATTGGTTCCACATGCCAGACTGCATATGAGAAAGTTACAGTGGTACCTAAGGAATTTATGGTCTCAGCACAAGCACAGCCTAGAAACCCAAATTCCAGTAATCCCATGCCTGAAACAAGAATTCCAATGGTGGGCTCAGGCCTGTCAGTCAAACAAAGGACTGCCCTTCCACAGCACTCAACCAAGCCAGACCATCACAACGGACGCCTCAGACCTCGGTTGGGGGGCGCACATGCTGGACAAGTGCATACAAGGCTTATGGACTCAAGACCAGCTGCACCTACACATAAATCAAAAGGAAATGCTGGCAGTAAAACTGGCAATTCAGACATTCAGACCATTTCTTCGACAAGGTCAACTGTTGATAAGGACAGACAACACCACAGTTATGTGGTACATCAACAAACAGGGAGGCACACATTCATATCCTCTATGCCGGATGGCAATGGACCTCTGGAATGTGGCCCTGAGCTTCAACATTCAGTTACAAGCAATTTTTGTGCCAGGAAAAGAAAACACACTAGCAGACATACTAAGCAGAACTACCACAGATGCCCACGAATGGATGCTGCATCCGGACATCTTCAAAACCATTACAGGAAAATGGGGACTACCAGAAATAGACTTATTTGCATCCCCACACAATCACCAACTGAAGAAATTCTGCACAAGGACGTACCACCCACTTGCTTGGAAAGTGGACTCCCTATCTTTCAGTTGGAAAAACCTGACAGCATATGCATTCCCACCACTTCCTTTGATGCACAAGGTGCTATTGAAGATCAAAGAAGACCGTCCAAGGATCATCCTGATAGCTCCAGACTGGCCAAGGCAACATTGGTACCCATTACTGTGGAGCATGTCTCGGGAACAAATATGGCCTCTACCCTAGTTCCCTTACTGTTAACACAGAACAACTACAAAACCCTGCATCCAAACCTGAAAACACTGCAGCTGACTGCCTGGAACATTGCATAAGACCAAATAACCCAGATTTATCCCAAAGGGTTAAAGACATTATCTTGGAGGCTCGCAGACCCTCAACAAGAAAAAAATATTCAGCAAAATGGAAAAGGTATCACATTTGGAGTACTGCAAAAGGAGAAAATGTGTCACTGGTAAACATAGCCAACATCCTGGAATACTTGGCAGAGCTCTTCCACAATGGCCTCTCCTATTCTTCCATCAAGATTCATGCATCAGCTATTTCAGCAGAATACAACTTGGATCCTCCAGTCTTCTCACATCCTCTGCTCAGGCAGTTTCTGAGAGGAATTAAAAATGTAAAACCACCTAGAAAGCCACCATTGCCAGCTTGGGACTTGAACTTTGTGCTAGAAAAGTTGACACTACCACCTTTCGAGCCAGCAGCAACAGCAGAATTACAGTACTTATCATGGAAAACTGCTTTCCTGCTTGCAATCACTTCAGCAAGAAGGGTTTCTGAACTACAGGCATTAATGGCAGTACAGCCCTTCCTGATCTTCCATCAAGATAGTGTCCATGAGAACAAATCCTACTTTTATGCCAAAGGTGGTCTCCAGGGTATCCTTAAACCAGGCTATCCACCTGCCTACATTCTTCCCCAATCCACAGAACAGGGGAGAAAGACTGTTGCATACCTTGGATGTACACAGGCAATTACGTTACTACCTGGACAGGACCAAGAGCAATAGAAAAACTGATCAGCTACTGGTAGCATATGCAACAGGAATGGCAGGAAAAGCAATTTCAAAACAGACAATCTCTAAGTGGATAGGAAATTGCATTAGATTCTGTTACTCTTACCATGGGAAGAAAACTCCAGAAAACATCAGACCTCACTCTACAAGGGCTACAGTCACTACCACAGCTTTTTTACGAGGAGTGGCTACAAAAGACATTTTAGAGGTTGCTACTTGGAGCTCCGTGCATACATTTGCCAAGCATTATAATTTACCATTATACTCCAGATCCCGAGCAGGTTTTGCCACTGCTGTTTTGCAAGGGATCTTAACTACACCATAATCTAATCTCTCCTCCTCCCCCAGTTTGGCTATGGTATTCTACCCATTTGTAAGGACTGCAGATGCATCCTTGAAGGACATAGTACAGTTTTGTACCTACCATAAATGTAGATGTCCGATAGGCATGCATCTGCAGTCAGGATTACCCTCCCTCCTTCCCCTCTGAGGTACTCCTAGGGTATTTACCCATCTTCTAGCTAGCTGGGGGAATCTATTATGGTGTATTTGTTTGTATATATGTATATACATGTTTATTTTTATTTGCTCTCTTTTATTTGGAAACTTTTGCAATTATCCAAATTTAGCCTTCCTAGAGGGCACCTGGCATCTGGGGCAAGAAACACTGAGGAAGATGGCGTTGGCTGATGCCTTTATACCCGAATAACTGCAGCTATGACGTCGGGTGGAGTGCGACATCAGCCGAGGCCAGACCCAGACTTTGGAATCCGGCCGACCGAAGGGCTGCCTGACAACAGGACAACCCATTTGTAAGGACTGCAGATGCATGCCTATCGGACATCTACATTTATGGTAGGTACAAAACTGTACTTTCTGAGGTCTGTGCATGCAGATGTCACAGCTAAGGTCCCTGGTTTATGTCGTACATGTGACGTCCCACGCAACTACAGCAGCCAAGCTGAAACTTTTGTATAGGAGCCGACGTATGGGTCGCCTGAGGTGGAAGATCCCACACCAAGGATACTGCAACATGGAAGAGGACATCTATGGTTACGGTAAGATTTTACACAACTATTCTGTTCTACTCCAGTGCCTTTTCCATAGTAGAAGGAGTTGTATGTTGGCCATTCTTTTGTGTGATCTTGTGACTGCCTCTCTTTCAAGCCATTTGCCAGACAGAAGTTTAGAATGGCCTCCTCTTTATTCCTGTTGTCCCACTCGTGAACCCAGGCAGTCCTCCTATCCTGTTTTGTCTGTCCCGATATGTGCATTCAAGTCCCCCTGTTAACACCAGTTCATGCTACCCCTGCTTTATCTAGTAGGCCCTGCAACTGCTGTCTGAATGCACTCTTCCTCACTGTTATAACCCTGCTTTGGTATATAGGCTGAGGTTATATGAATACTGCTATGTCATTAGGCTGGAGTCTGATTGCCTTGAGTCTCTCCCTCACCACAATTTATAACCTGTTCTCCTCTTAAGTAGTAGACTCTAGATCCCAAGTCAAGTGGCTTTGCAGCATTGCACTTTCATCTTGTCTCCTGGATACTTAGGATGTCCATCCACTTCCAGGCTGCATCCTGTTAGTGATCCTACATTGAGTTTAGAAATCCATAGTTCATGTGTAGCAGTTTAATGGTTTCCGTCCAACTTTCTGTCAACAGAGCTATCCCAGATAACTCAGGCTGGGCAACTGGACACCGGCCAGCCAGTAGCTTATTGACCCATAGCTGCTGGGCTTTATGGCGGGCACACACTGTCCAACAGGGGTTCATACACCCCTCCCGTTGTTAGCATGGATCCCTGGTGTAGGCCGGGTCCTCGACCCACTTATCCCCGGCAAATACCCATGTCCATTTGACAACATTATTCAACACAACTAAATCACCTAGAGCCATATTTTACACCGTTAATTGCCTAACCTAGTCTGTGATCCATATTCTGCTTTCATGAGGATACTGCACGTCACAATGGATGCCCAAAGTGATTGGTTTATACATCTCTTCCTCCTGTAGGGCACCATGTAGAGTCTGTGCTGGTGCCAACATATTTTTTGGCACTTTTGAGATGGGAGCTCTCGGCATGTTTTTTGGAGGTGGGCGGAGTCCCACAGAGACATAGGGAGAACATGCTGTCTACAAACAGGCATTGGCAGGAGGTCAGGATTGAACCTTGTACATTGTGCAAAGACCTTAACCATTATGCCAGCTGGTCCCCTATCTGCTTCCACCCAATTTACAGGAATTATGGGCACAAGGCACAATAGAGCTGGTGCATGGAAAATTTACTGGAAGGGAGTTTTCTTCAGACTTTTCATAGTGCCAAGGAAAAGAGCAGTGGAGACCCATACTAGATCTCTCCATACTAAACACCTTCTTAAAAAGTGCCAGCTTTGAAAATGCTCTCACTGCACACGCTGCTACCTTTCTCTTGTAGTATTTCTAGATGTAAAGGATGTTTACCAAAAAATACCAATTCAGATCCCTTTCAAGGAGATTCCTCCGGTTTTGTACTGGGTCTACTCACTATCAGTTTACTGCTTTGACTGTTGGTCATTCCACTGCCCCATTAGTTTTCACAAAGTGTCTGGCAACATTAATTGCCCTCTACTGAACCCAGGGAATTCAGATTTTTTTCCCTTTCTTAGTTGAGTTGATCTGTTAATCCAAGTTACTTCACCACAGATTCTCCTGCAGCATTTCTAGTTCACCCTCCTCCTCCTATCTCAGTTGGAGTGCACCATCCAGTAAAAAAAACTATGTCTTCTTTCGGCTTTTCCTGGTTAGGGGTCGCCACAGCGGATCACTTGTCCGCTCATGATTGGCCTTGGAGTTTTACAGTGTCGAGTTGCCAGCCCGGCACCCAACCTTCCACAGAAGGCGCACACACGCACGCACTCATGCCTATGGCCAATTTAGAGTGTCCAATCCACCTACAGCATGTCTTTGGGATGTGGGAGGAAACCGGAGCACTCTGAGGAAACCTACGCGACCACATGGAGGACATGCAGACTCCACACAGAAGGCACCCCAGCCCGAGAATCGAACCAGAGAACATCTTGCTGTGAGGCGGCAACGCTAACCGCTGCACCACCGTGGCCGCCCATCCAGTAAAAAAAAAACTACCTTGCAGTATTCTGAGGGACCTAATTTTTCTGGGCTGCAGCCTGGGCACAAAAATAATGCAGGCCTCCTTATCTCAAGAGAAGGTGCAGAGCCTTACAGACTATGTCCACAACCTTGCCTTCCTCAACCAATGCTCAGCCAGAGAGCTCCTAAAGGCTTTGACGTTCATGGCAGCTACTGTCCCAGTGCTTCCACTTGACAGACTGCATGTGAGGAAAATCCAGTGATACCTGAAAACAGCTTGGTCTCAGCATTCACATCCTCTGGATAGCTTGACCCCTCTTTTACCCTGTCTCAGACTGGAACTCATGGTGGAGGTATCAGATGAAACATAACCTAGGGCTACCCCTCACTCCTCTAGCCCATTTCAGGAAATGCACACACATGTCTTTGACAAGGTGTGGGGGGGCCTGGATAGCAAACAAGTAGAGGGCAGATGGCAGCCAGCACTAATAAAGGAATACATCAACATGAAGGAAAAGTGGTCCCTCAACCAAGCTCTTCAGGTCTTTTCACATCTGTGGAAATCGGGTACCTTATGAGTGTTCAGGCAGCTACTGTCACAACATAACAGTAATGTGATACATAAGTAAGGAGGAATTGGATCTTGCCAGTTGTGCAGATTGACACGGAAAGCCTGCAATCTTGCCACCCAGAAAAGCATGTTAGTCACAACTGCATACATCTCATCCCAGGATAATGTGTTGGCAGACTCTTTACTCAGGTCTTTGGTGGACCCTCACGAATGAACCCCTGAATAGACAGGATTTCCAGGCCATTCTTCCCTGTTGGGGGACCCTCAGATCTGTTTGCTTCAAAGACCAGTAACCAGGTTCCACTATTTTGTACTAGGGACCCTTGCCCCTTGGATTGGAGAACAGATGCTTTCACTTTTCAGTAGACAAAGTTCCTCTATACCTTCCCTCCACTTCCTCTCATTTCAAGAGTTCTACAAAGACCCAAAAAGAAACAAAAAACTCTTGTTAGTGATTCCCTTTTTGCCATGACCACATTGGTTCCCTCTTTTTCTTCTAACCAGGGACAAGTACTGCAAACTGCCACATCAGTTGGATCTCATCACACAACAGAAAGGGTTACTGCTTCACCCAAATCTGTCATTCCTAAACCTAACTCTGTGGATGATAGGGTTCCAGTTCCTTACAGGCACCATTTTTTCTGAGGATGATGTTTAAGTTCTCTGAGAAGACAGGAGACCCACCACTCAAAAATCTTACATTGCCAAATGGAAGAAGTTTTCCTGTTGGTGTGAAAGAAATGGACAGGACGCCAGTCAATCAAAGATACCTTCCATTCTGAAATGACTGTGTGAGCTCTTACATACAGATTTGATCTATTATTCCATCAAAGCCTACTTGTCAGCCATTTCCACTTGCTTGCCTTTCACCCCTCCCCCATGTCCAAATTTGAGGTCCAGTTACCAACAACATATACCACCTAGAAAACCCATTACCACTACTTGGAACCTCAACGTTTGCTGGAAAAACTCTTGCCTCCTTTTGAACTGGCAACATAATTTAACCTCATATTCTTTACCTGGAAAACTATCCTAATTCTGGCCCTCACTTCAGCTTGGAAAGTTTCAGAGCTTCAGGCAGTCTTGACCATTCCACCCTTTCTTATTTTTCACAAGGTGGGAGTGGCTAAAGCTTTGGTACCCCAGCTAGATGACAGTGGTGATAACCCTTGTGTTAGGAATACTGCACCAGTGACCAGTAGTTATGGCAAGCTCCTACATAATTGTACTTTCTTGTCAGCAAACAAAATGCTGTAAAGGACCAAGAAGATGGACTGTATTACTTTTCTGCATGTCATTAGAAAAAAGCCATTAAAGATGATACGTTTTGAGTTCTGAGAGAGACTGAGACTGAGTGTTATGATGAAACAAAAGTTTTTGGTACTGTGACCCAATTCAGAAACAAAAATGGCTGCTATATATCCACCATATTTTCTTCATGAAGCCGCAAGGTCTGTCAAAATATTGATGGCTGTGCAGTAGAGTTAGAGAGCTGAACCAAAGCCTGAGTTTAGTGGGTTGTATGATTCATTATTATGAAAATGTGTTCTGTGGTATAACAAAAAAGTGCATTGAAAAGCAGCCTTAATATTACGTAAAGTGAATAGGACTCTAGGATTGTCACTGTTGATGTGACACCCTGACCCACATGTGCAAAAGTAGGGAAAAGAAGAGTTTGGATGACTCGATGAATGATGTCTGTAGAGCAAAATTGCTTTGCATCAGAAGAAGTGCCTAAGTTTGCATATGAGAGTGGAAACAAGAAAGCAAATAAAATGGGAGTGCACCTAAACCAGGTGATTCATAAGAGACATGAAAAACAAATATTTGATAGATTCTTTATAATATGTGGTAGTAAACATATTAAAAATGTCTGGCAGTTAATCAGTCATGTAGAAACTATACCAGAGCAAATACTTTTTGAGTATGTAAAACACGAGAAAGGAAGTAAGTAACCAGAGAAATCCTTTCCCTTTGGCTTAGAGTTATGAAACACTGGCTGTGGTCCAGATGATCCAAGTTCAAACTACTGCTAGAAGAACCAGATAGTGGAGGGTTGGAGTAAGCTGCTTATGACACCTCTCCCCATTCTGATGGTTTCTAGACAGCTGATTGCTCCCTTACAAGTAGAGACTTGTACAACACAATGAGCTGAGGATGTGTGTGTTTGGTGATCCCAAGCCAGTGCTTGCAGCCTTCACAGATGTGGGAGCATGCACATGTAAGGGGTGAGCATAAGATTTCCCTGCAGCAACACAGGTGCTCACATCAGCCAGTAGATATGTTGTTAAAGACATATCAAAATACCTTCATCACCAAGTTATTAGTGAGGGTGCAGATCGCTACCTTGACAGCCTCTTTGGTCATCTTTCAATCAAACGTCCAGGATTTGAAGAACAAATGGGGTAGACTGAAAAAGCTTGATGGGTGGCAGGCCCAGAAAGAGAAAAAAATTTTCAAACCTGGGAAACTAATTGGTGGAATAAATCTGTAAAACTTCATGGACTGTGCAACAGTATAACACAGAGAATCAGAAATAAGACGATCAGTCAGAAATGTGGTCAGACACACTCATAATAAAGTATTTTTTATTATTATTTAAATTAAAGCCTTCTCTCTGCAAGTTACTTAGGTTGTGTGCTGTTGTGTTTGGAATTGTTTACTTGTGAATATAATAAAAATGTTGCATTCAGATGTTCTTCGTGTTTCACTGTTGCAGTCATCACATTTGGGTTATCTGCTTGCAGTAGCCCTCAGTCGGCCTGATTAACAAAGTCTTGGGTCCTGCGTCAGTTACTGTGTCTTCTGTGACGTCAGGTCGTCAGGGGTATAAAACATGCAGCTTGCCATTACATCAGTCTTTCTTGCCGTGTGGTGCCCGAAGCAGAAGCAGTTTGCAAGTGCCGGTCGGCCGACTCCTGAAATTTTCGTTTTCGAGTTTCAGAATCGAAGTCTTCAACTAAAAAGCTAAGTACCCTGTTGGGGAAACTTTTTCTTGCTCCAAACCGATGTCAGTAAAAGTAAATTATTGCATTTGTTGTGGAAAGCAAATACCTCATAAAGATTTTCATTCGTACTCTATTCCTTGCCTAGGCCCAGACCACAACGTACCTCGCTGTCGATTTTGTGCCTTATTTAAACCACGAACTATCCATCGTCAGTATATTTTCTCTTCTAGTTCGTTGCTCAGTTCAATTATCCTGATATGTCTTCAGTAAGCCATCCGACTACAGACATTCTGAAAAAACGCAAAGATAAAGATAGAGACAGGCCGCCTAGGTCCAAAGCTGCCGACGACGCTTCTCCTAAGCCAGTCGCCAGTTCACCGGTACTCGGTAAGGTGCTTTCGCAGCCCCTGATACCCGCTACTTCAGATTCGCAGGCCTCTACTGAGACCCATTTGCGAGATGCTTCAACTGTGGAACCTGTGGATGTCTCTACCTTGGATGGGTCCAGAGCTGCTGTGCAGGCACCGGCTTCTGAGGGGTGTATTCAGGCCTACTGGCTTGCATATTAAACCAATGCTATCTTCTTCTTCAAGGCTTAAAACTCGAACCATGTCTAGAAAACTGACGCCCAGACTGCATGGTCAGGCCTCTGTGCCTAAAAAAACAAGTAAGAATGGCTGAAGACCTTATTACTTTAATCAGAGGAAGCCAACCTTCCCCCCTCTAAGAGACCTAGGACTGAGTTTGCTTATGATACTTCTGACCAGAATTCTGAAATTTCTGTTTCTTCTGATGTCCAGGATTTACCCTTATCAACCTATGAGGATTCTGATGCTGAGGACCCTATTCCCTCTGCTCCCCCCCCCCCCCCCCCAGAGGATTTCTCTTTTGGTGAAATCTTGTATACTCTCAGAGAGAAGTTTCGTTGGGAAAGTCAAGATTTCTCTGATTCTAAAAAGAGGCTTAGGGATTTCTTACTTCTGCCCCAGCACAGGCCTTTAGCTATACCTCCTGTACTGGACATTGTTGATGCCTTTTCTGAATCCAGCTTGGCCCCTGACTCTCTACCTCCTGCTCCCAGAAAACCTGATAGATATTACAGGGTTCCTGACTCTCACAAGTTCCTTTTCAAAAATCCTACTGCAGATCCTGAAACCATTTCACAGGGACCTAAGGGCATTAAAGCTACTACTGCCCAAAAACCTTACCCTTTGATAGAGACTCCAGGGCGCTGGATAGATTGGCTAAGAAGGTATACACTTCTGCATCTTTGGCCATTAGGGCCTTGAATTGCCAGTTTCATATGTTAGTATCAGCAGCATATTACTGGATTGCTTAAACAGAAAATGATGCTGATTCCTGATTGTGCTGAAAATAAGGATTTACAGGATTTAATGCATTCTGCTGAACAAGTTGGTAAACATACTTTGCAATGTAGTTTTGATTCACTCGAGGTATCTTGCAGGGCTGCTGTAACTGGGTCTGTACTTAGAAGGCATGCTTGGCTTAAGGAGCAATCCTTGCCAGATCATGTTAAAGCACAATTACTGGATGCTCCCTTAAATCAGGACCGCCTGTTTGGCAACAAGGCAGAAGTTGTTCTTAAAAAGATGGAGGAAAAAGCCAAATCTATGAAAACTGTTAAAAGATTTTTTACAAGTACAGCCTCTAAGATTTAGTAGGCATTGGCCTTCTAAGAATTGGTCCTTTCCTGCCTCTTCCAGACCTTCAGTCCAAACCCAGATCCAGCAGAGCACCCAGGCTTCAGTCCCATGGGACGCACAAGACTAAGCAGTGGGGGGGGGCCTCCACTTCCAAATCTGGGAGTAATAAAACTCCCCCTATGGTAAACTGTCTCTATGACTTCTTTTTAAAACTTCCAAGCACTTCTCAACTGTCTGCCCCTTTGGGGGGAAAGATTGCACTTCATGCAAAGAACTGGGGATTCATTACCCAGGACAAATGGGTTTTAAATATAGTGTCCCAAGGATACAGATTTCACTTCCACATGTTGCCAACTCCAAAAGGTTGGCCAGATCTACCTCCAAATCAATGGGCAGAGGCCCAAAAGCAAGTACTGTCTCTCTTAAGCATAGGGGCTATTCATTTGGTAGCAGAAGAGGAAAAGGGACAAGGTTTCTACTCGAGACTTTTCCTGGTACCCAGAAAAGACAATTCATGGCGTCCTGTCCTGGACCTGTCTACTCTAAACACCTTTTTTGGTGATTCCAAAATTCAAGATGCTGACTCTTCACCAGTTTCTTCCTATGCTAGGCAAAGATGCCTGGTTGGCAACACTAGATTTAAAGGAAGCATACCTGCACATCCCAATCAATGAATCTTGTAGAAGATACCTATGCTTCAAAGCAGGCCTGCCACCAAAACAAGGGACTACCATTCACACTACCCCCTGCCGCCAAATCCCTAACAGACACATCAGACTATGCATGGGGGGCTCACCTGGCAGGGAAGTGCATTCAGGGCAAATGGAACCCAAGTCAAATGCACCTGCTTATCAATCAAAAATAAATGTTAGCTGTACAGAATGCTCTGACAGCCTTCAAGGACCACATTCTTCCAGGACAATTAATGGTAAAGACAGACAAACACCACTGTTATGTGGTACATAAACAAGCAGGAGGGCTACGCATTCTTACCCCCTCTGCAGACTAGCCATGGCATTGTGGAACATAGCCTTGAGCTACCAAGTGCATCTACAAGCTTAATTCCTGCCAGGGAAACTAAATACACTGGCAGACGAACTAAGGAGAAACCTCATGGACCCACACGAGTGGAAACTGGAAGCAAGGATTTTCAACATGTTGACAAGCAAATGAGGGAGCCCAGATATAGACCTGTTTACCTCCCCCAGAACTATCAATTGGACAAATTTTGCACAAGGACTCCCCACAGAAAAGCTGGGAAAGTGGATGCTGTGTCCTTTAGCTGGAAAAAACTATCAGTATATGCCTTTTCCCCTCTGCTCTTCAAGGTACTACTAAAGATCAAGCAAGACAAACCAAGGACGATTTTGATTGCTCCAGACTGGCCATGCCAACACTGGTTCCCCCTCTTGCGCAGTGTGTCACTGTTGGCCCCATGGCACCTGCCTCAGACTCCTACCCTGCTGTCTCAGCAGGAGAACCCGATTCTGCACCCTTAGCTTCAAACTTTGAACCTAGCACCCTGGCTAATTACCTAATCTCTCCTTTACCATCCCTCAGTAAACCAGTGATGGATATCATTTTAGAGGCAAGGAGGCCTAGTACTAGAAAATCATATGCTGAAAAATGGAAAAGATTCTGCCTGGAACCAGTCTCAAGGGATGAGCACAGCAGTGCCCAATTTACCTCACATTTTACAATACTTAACTGAGATGCTTCACAAGGGCCTGTCTTTTTCCTCAATAAAAATTCACTCCTCAGCCATTTCAGCTCATTATAACAGAACTTCCCCTCTTCTCCCATCCACTGCTCAAGCAGTTCCTTAGAGGGGCCAAAAATTTAAGACCACCCAGGAGAGCTCCAACTCCAGCCTGGGACCTTAACTTTGTATTGGAGAAACTCACCCTTCCTCCTTTCGAGCCAGCTGCTACTGCAGATTTCATAGTTTCATAGTATAGTACTAGGCTATCTGCCCTGGGGCATTTGTAAGCCTAGCCATAGTGATGTGGCTTTTGCCACCCCATGAAATGGTACAAAAAATGTACAGAATAATTTTAGAATACTGTGCCTCTGTCTAGTAGTGACACAATGAAGGTCCCCTTATATAATAGAATTAGTTTACTGTGCCCCTGTCTAGCAGTGACACAGATGTGACCCCTGGGGTAAACTTACGATCTCCCATCCACTCATCAAGATTTCTCTTGAAGAGAGTCAGTGAGGAGCTCTGCCTATCTGAACTGGGATCTTGTTCCAAAGCATGGGAAGCCTCTGGGTTATGAATCTATCCCTCCAGCATGTCCTATTCATACTTGTGCCGAGGTTTAAGTCTTTAGCTCTCGTGGTCCTGATGGATTTGGATTTTTTGAGGTGGAGCATGTCCATCAGATCCTGATTGGACATGGCCTTGTACGTCAGGCAGGGATCACCTCTGAGCAGGCGGTATGCTACTGAATAGAGCTGAAGTTTCTTTAGTCTGGCAGAATAAGACATATGTTGGAGACCCTTGATCCTCTTGGTGAGGTACTTTTGTGGTCTCTCCAGCTGTTGCAAATGCTGGGTGAGGTACATACGAAATGGGGCATTGTACTCAATCATGGGTCTGATGAGGGAGGAATATAGGGGTACAATGACATCCTTGGATCTGGATGTGAATCCCTTCATGATGAGGTGTGCAAGGTAGAATGTTTTTCTAACCACTTTGGCAACGTGGGTGTCAAATGAGAGGTCGCTGTCGACTTGGGTCCCTAGGTCTCTGATTACTTTTTCCATACTCAGTGGGTTGCGGTCTATGTGATAATTTGTGGGTACTTTGTTTTTCCCAAAGGGGATGACTATACATTTTTTGGCATTTAGTTTAAGGCCGTGACTCCGGCACCAGTTGTCCGTTTCTGTGAGGCCTTTTGTAGGATGTGTGTGTCTGCTGGTGTATCGACTATGGCGCCTAGTTTGCAGTCATCTGCGAACTTTGTCAGCCACAGCCCTCCCATGTTTGCTTTAACATCTGAGAAATAAATGCCGAACAAGAGGGGTCCCAGGACAGATCCCTGTGGGACACCACTTGTGACTGGCTTTGAGTCTGACATTGCTCCAGCGATTTTAACTATATGGGTTCTGTCCTTTAGCCAGTTTGCAACCCATCTAGTGACATAAGGGTTTACTTTTAAGCTGTTGAGCTTATCTATGATGCCTGAGTGGGGTATTGTGTCGAAGGCCTTAGCCAAGTCCAGGTATGCTGTATGGACTGCTTTGCCCTCATCAGTGGCTCTAGTGACTGTTTCGAAAAAGTCAACCAGGTTTAAAAGGCAGGATCTGCCCTTTACAAATCCGAACTGGGTGGGGTCAAGTGTCTGTAGGTCCCCTATGTCTCTGTTTGAGTTCCATAATGATTCTTTCCATAGCTTTGCAGACCAGGCTGGTTAAGCTTATGGGGCGGTAGTTTCCAGGGTCTGTAGAGGCACCCCCCCTTGTGGAGTGGGACCACTGTTGCTGTACGCCAGTGTTCAGGTACATATCCCGAAGTAAGGCTAAGGTTAAATAGCATTTTTATGTGTGGGTTTAGCTCCTCTTGGAGTTCACGTAACACGCAACCCGGGATACCGTCAGGTCCCATTGATGCTGTGTTTTTTGCTTTGTTTAGGGCGGTTCTCACTTGGACATCTGAGATGACAAAGAGATTACATTCAGCTGGATAAGTATTTCTTCTTTTGGGGGTGAGGGAGGGGAGAAATTTGCACTGAACCTGTCAGCCAGAATGTTGGCAATATCTGTGGGTTCAGTGTATTTTTTGTTGTTGTGAACCAACTGAGCATATCTGAGGGTTTCCGCCCAGGTTTCTAACATAGCTGAAGAAGGCTTTGTGGTTATCTTTAATGTCCTTAGCGATTTTTCTCTCAAAGTTGGCCTTGGATGTTTTGATGAGAGAACGTAGTTTTCTGCTAATGTTGATCAGAGATGTCTTCCCTTCATGGGATTTTGCTCTGACGTGCAGTAGCTTCCTTCTTTTGTTGTACAATTTGTTTATGGCTGAGGTCCACCAGACAGGACGCTTACCTTTGGTGGAGAGGGAATTGGTTTTATTTGGGATTGCATGATCCATGCATTCTTGGAGATGTCCATAAAAAGCATTTGTGAAGGATTCGGCATTGTGGGATGTGGTATCCACTGGCACAGTGGGCTTAAAGGATACCATCTCAGTCTTAAGAAGAGTGAAGTGTGCTTTTGAGAAGTTTTTCACTGTGGTCTTTTGTGCTGGGGGTGGAGGTGGGATATGAATATCCAGGGTGATTAGTTTGTGGTCAGATCTCACTAGTGAGGGGTATACTTCCGGTGTGGAGCATTTTGTCCCCATGTTTGTGATGATCAGGTCTAGTATATTATCTCCCCTAGTGGGAGAGGTGACTAGTTGTTCCAGTGCATTTGAATTTATGAATTCCAGGAACATTTGGGCTAGGGTGTTAGGGCTAGAATAATGTACCCAATCTATGTTTGGGTAGTTGAAGTCTCCCAGTATGATGGTATTTTGTGATACATTCATATCCTCCAATGTCTTCAGGAAGGCTGAGTGGGGTTCTTGAGATTGGGAGGGTGGTCTGTAACATGCTACCAGTTGTATAGCAGTTTTGCCTATGGTTAGTTGCACCTGTATGGTCTCTGATGCTTCATGTGTTGCTACCAACCTGGAGGTGTGGGTGTCCATGATGAATATGGACACTCCCCCTCCCTTTGTGGTTCAGCCCGGGTTTTGGGGCCGAAAAGCATGATACGAGGTATAACCTGGTAGCGCTGGGGTGCTCTCAGGAGCCTTGAACCAGGGCTGTGTTTGGTTGACACACTGATTTATTGAAGTATGTGTTGCATGTGTTTTGTTTTGAGGTGGTGGATTTTTGGATGTCTGCTTTGGGAGCCTCTGTTTTGGTAAGTTTTTTTATTAGAGCCTCCAAGTATGCCTTTGTGTTTTTATGTGTTTGGTTTGCAGTTGTGGTAGGTCTATGTGGGACTGGGATTGTTGTGTGTGTGGTTACCATCTCCTCCTGTCTGGTCATGCCAGCCCTGAGTTGAGAGAGTTCAGCCTCCAGTTTGGCTATATAGTTGCATCTCTCACATGTATTTGTGTTTGTTGGGAGGAGGAGAGGGTTGTCTGTGTACATGAGACAATTGTAGCATTGTCTCAAGATAGCCAGATTGACCAGCTGAAATGGAGAGGACACCAGTAATCTACCACTCGACATTCTAGAACAGTGTATAAGGGAGTGTTGTACCTTTAAGGGAAGTGGATATTCACAGGGGTGATAAGTAGATGTAGTGCTTTACTTAGTACGAGAGTGCTTACTTAGTAGAGAAGTATTGAGAACAAGTGCTAGGCTTATAATATAGTGAGTAGTCTGTTTATACTAAGAGTAGAGTTTCCTTAAGGGAAAATTTGAAGAGCAGACCTGGCAGAGCCAGAAGAAGTTTAACCGGCGCTGCGCTATGCGCGCAAAGCCGTGCAAACGCGGATTTTAAACAGTGAACTACAAAAGAGCTAGAAATGGTCCAAAACAACCAATTACTACAGCTTCTTGTGCTGAGGTCACTTCCTACAGGGACAGGTAGGCTGCTCAAGGCTCCCCACTCCCACTGGTGAGCAAAGAAACTTCCTTCTATCCAAGTAAGGTAATGGACAACACAGGAACTACACCACAGCCCAGAATATAGCAATGCCTGTAAACTGGTCTAAACTAGTCGAGGAGAGGCGGGAAAACAAGGAATATTTTTTTTGTTTTTTTGATAGAAACACACAGAAAATGCAGAAACAGTGATAAATCAGTTACACAGGCTAGCGCACTTTCGTGGGCCGCCTCCACAGTTAAATTAAACAAACAAACAAACTTTCGATCAAATTCTACTAAAATGTAACTAAGTGCAGATTTTAAAATAATGCAGCAAACAGTTAAAAAACAGTTCAAGCTAGTTCAGGGTAAGCTACAGAAGCTATTCCAAGTGAAAAAAAGCAAAGATACTTAAATCCAGAAAGTAGCCGCTTTTCTGAGTTCCCTGCTGCTAGGACCACTCTGCAGGACCACGAGGAGCTTGTCTGAGCAGTATAGCCAGAAAAAAATGCCCAGAGGCGGATTTTAAACAGTGAACTACAAAAGAGATAGAAATGGTCCAAAACAACCAATTACTACAGCTTCTTGTGCTGAGGTCACTTCCTACAGGGACAGGTAGGCTGCTCAAGGCTCCCCACTCCCACTGGTGAGCAAAGAAACTTCCTTCTATCCAAGTAAGGTAATGGACAACACAGGAATGCAGCAAACAATTAAAAAACAGTTCAAGCTAGTTCAGGGTAAGCTACAGAAGCTATTCCACGTGAAAAAAAAAGCAAAGATACTTAAATCCAGAAAGAAGTCGCTTTTCTGAGTTCCCTGTAGCTAGGACCACTGTTTTTGCATTTTCTGTGTGTTTCTATCAAAAAAACAAAAAAATATTCCTTGTTTTCCCGCCTCTCCTCTACTAATTTAGACCAGTTTACAGGCATTGCTGTATTCTGGGCTGTGGTGTAGTTCCTGTGTTGTCCATTACCAGCCCGTAGAACTTCTCCGCTGCAAGTCATGCGCCAGGTGTTCCTGCCATTGCTGACGTCCGATCTTAACACAGTTAAGAGGGAGCAGTTTCTGCTTTGTACAGTAAAGTGGATTCTGTAATGCTAAATGCAAACTTTTTCTTTGCACTTCGTATTAAACAGGAATTCTTTCCTCCTTTTCTTCCAGTGCAACTGATAGGTAAAGATTTGCTTGCCAGATCTGGTCTGACCATGCTAATGCTCCCAAGCCTCAAGCTACTTTTAAGATGTTTCCCTTCCATAATCCTCTAGGGTACTAATCTTTTTAGATGTCCTTCCTTTGGTCATTGTTACAGTATTTCAAACTATTGGGTTATCTTGCCAAATGACCTGGATTTTCCATCCAAGGGCACAAGGTTACACAATCGGATGGATGAGCATAAATCCTCAGACTATCTCGCCACCAGTCTTAATGCAGTTCTCGCACCCATCTGTCTGTCTTGCATCTGGTTGTTGGTACCTTTGGCCATCACTGGTTCAGGTAAGCACCCTGTTGGGGAACTTTCTCCTATTTTTCTTAGTTGCTTTGCTGTTTATTGCTCCATCAGATGTTGCCTATGAGGGGAAGTGTGATTGCACTAGGCAGATTCCCTACATGGAGCTTCACTCCCAGTGCCTTTTCTGTTTCGGAACAGAGCACAACTATAAAAATTGTGCAATCTGTCAGTCCTTTGTACCAACAACTTTGCAAACGTGACTTTTATCTCACAATTCCTGCTTGGAGACCAGTGCCTTAAGCACCTCATCCAAGCAAAGACAGTGGACCCCTTCCACCCCGGATGTCCATTCAAAAAAAAAAAAAAAGAAAAAAAGAAAAAATATTAGAGGTCTAGGCCTGATGTCATGGTTGCTCATTTGGACTTGGACATACCTGCAGAGATTTTGAAACTTGCAGTATGTCCAACATCATCTCAATTTCCTGCTACTTTGACCATGCTGGAGGCTGGTATGGCATCTGAGACTTGCTTGTCTGAAATGACTGAATATATTGATGATGGTGAGAACGGGAAATCCTGTTGAATTTCCTCTTTAATGAGAATCTGTGGTATCCCTTTAGGTCCTTTGGAAATTAAAGTGTTGCTTATTGAGGTATGTCACGGGTCAGAACCTCTGCACTTAGTGAAAGCAGACATCGCACTTAGGAAAAACAAAAGACCAGAATTTTTCTTCTCCACAAACTTCCAAAGAAAAAGAGTGGATGGGTTTCTCAGTAAGACTGTTTAAGGCCGTTATGGCACTCAGACAGGGCCTACTTCTACAACTACTACTACTACCACTTCTCAGAAGAGACTGTTAGATTCATCTTCAGAGGTTGACGTGGCTGAATCATACTCAGATAAGCACTCATTGGCCTACTCCTACCAGAGCCACTCTTCCTGTCAAATGGTCTGTAATGGTGAAGACTCCCTTTCTCCTGATTCCCCTGTTGAAGAAACTTCATTTAGGAAAAGTATTAATATGATGAATCATTTTGAATGGGCATCTAAACAGATTTCTGAGGTGCAGCAAAGATATTATAGCCTTTTGGAGGTAGGCTGCTGCCAATGCTGTTCCCTCACACAAAAAAAAAAAACACAGCAGAGCAATGGACATACTGGTGAAGAAGGTTTATACATCTTCCACTCTTTCTTTTAGAGCTGTTTATTATACTCAAATGACTAAGTACGTGCTGTCTATTCTGGGCAAATTAAATTAAAAAGTAATCTATGGAGGAACCAGGCAGCAAACAGCAGGCAGTATCTCTGGTGCTCAAGCCTCACAAGTTGTTGCATGCAGCATACAGTGCAGCTATGATGCAGTGGAAGCTTCCAAAAAACAGTTGCTACATGTTCTGTTATCAGGAGGTATGCATGATTATGTTCTCAGACCCTCCTAGAGGATAATAAGGCAAAACTTCTAGATTCTGCACTGAACAGGTATCTTTTATTTCTTTGGAGACTACAGTAGATATTAATTTGAACTTCACAGACATCTTCATGGTGCTGCTGCACAATGCAACTGATGAAATGGCTTGGCCAGCAGGTGTACAGTAATTATGGTGAGGCATGTGGTCTGGTTCCATTTATGTGGCTTTGCAGATAATTTCAAAGTGTCCTTCACAGTGCTCCTTATAATGGTTTATTGTTTGGTCAAATTGGGAAAGAGAAATTGCTAAGGGGTGAGCTGGAAGGCAAGACCTTGTCCTACCATAGGAGTTAAGTTTGAAACCCCTCAAAAATGTGCATTTCCTGTGGTCCATTGATACAAAGTTTGATTTCCTCAGCTTCCACTACACAACTGTGTGACTTTGAGCAAGTCACTTAACCAGACATCGCTCCTAAGTGGAGTGTAAAGAAGGTCCTTGGAGATCAATGCTGTACCCCACTACAAATAAATTCCTTAATAAGAATCAGAGGGGGCTCCAAATCACTGTGGTTTAGAAAACCACATCAAGCCTTAGATTCCACGTCAGACGGGTTGACACTGCTGCAGTGGGCCCCTTCACTGGATGCTTACCAAGAGTTTGCAGTCCTTTACAAAACATGGGACTTTGGGGCTCCTCTTTGGGCATGTGGTACTGGCATCCCCGAAGATTTGTGCAACTGTTGTACTCTGGAGGCAGTCGGGGGTCATTTATCTCTCCTCCTGTCCATGTGGCTGGCCATCATAACAGATCGCATGTGTGAGAGAGACTGTTCAGAGAGACTGTGCAGTACCCTTTTTCCATCTCCCGCCCTTGCAGACTTTGCTTCTCATAGGTAGGTACTAGGCTATTGGCCCTAAGGCCTATATAAGCCTAGCCAAAAGGTACCCTGGCTTTCGCCACCCAAGAAAATTATTTTCCTGTGCCACTGTCGAGCAGAGCCACAGAAGTGATCCCCGTGGTGAATTTCCCATCTCCCATCCAGTCATCAAGATTTTTCTTGAGTGCTAAAGAGGAGCTTTGTTTGAAATAGGTAGGTAGTTTGTTCCAGAGTATGGGAAGTCTCTGGGACAGGAATCTATCCCTCCAGCATGTTCTGTGTATTGTGGTGACAAGGTTTAGGTCCCTAGAGCGCGTAGCTCGTAGGGATTGGGATTTCTTTAAGTGGAGCATGTCCAAAAGCTCTGGGTTTGACATAGCTTTGTGTGTTAGGCAGAGATTGCCTCTGAGTAGGTAATATGCGATGGAGTAAAGTTACAGTTTTTTTAGACTGTTTGCATAGGGCATCTGTTTGAGGTCGGTAATCCTCTTTGTGAGGTGTTTCTGCGGCCTTTCCCGTTGTAGATGTCTTGTGAGGTACATACCAAAAGGGGCATTGTACTCTTTACCTGTTTTTTTCTTGGATGAGAAACCTTTCGTGATGAGGTGTGCCACATAGAAGGATTTTCTGACTACTGTGGTGATGTGATTATCAAAGGAGACACTACTGTCCACCTGTGTCCCAAGGTGTCTTATCACACTTTAGGTGTTAAGTAGACTACCGCCTATGTGGTAGTTCTTGGGTACAGAGTTTTTACCAAAAGGGATGACAATGCACTTTTTGGCATTGAGCTTGAGGCCATGGCTTTGACACCCGGCATCTGTCTCAGCAAGGCCCTTTTGTAGGATGTCCACATCTTTTGGAGTTTTGATTATGGCTCCTAGTTTGCAGTCATCTGCGAACTACGTTAGCCAAAGACCTTCTGTGTTAGCCTGTACTTCAGAGAAGTAGATACTAAACAGGAGAGGGCCCAGGACTGAACCCTATGGTACTCCAATTGTCACTGGTCTGAAGTTGGATTTGGAGTCTGCTACTTTCACAGACCACGATGTCCTGCGTTAGTGAGCCAGTTGGCAACCCATCTTGTGACACAGGGATTTATACCTAGTTTAGTGTGTTTATCTATAATTCCAGAGTGGGGGATGGTGTCGAAAGCCTTGGTGAGATCTAGATTGGCTGTGTGAACCACCTTACCCTCATCTACGGCTTTGGTGACCACTTCAAAGAAGTCTGTCAGGTTTAGGAGACATGATTTCCCAGATGTTTCACCTTCCAACAGAAAAGCAGCCAGAAAAAAAAAAAAGCCATGCAGAGGTTCCGCCAGATCAAAGAGGGTGAGAGGAGTCTATTCACAGATGTTCTTCGTGTTTCACTGTTGCAGTCATCACATTTGGGTTATCCCTGCCAGTTTAGCCCTCTGTCGTCCCGAATACCAAAGGCTTAGAGTATTTCTGCGTTAGTTGCTGTCGCTTCAGGACTAACGTTATGTCATCAGTAGTATAAAGTAAGGCAACCGACTCCATTACATCAGTCTTTCTTGCCGCAGAGCCCAAAGCAGAAGCAGTTTGCACGAGTGCTGATCGGCCACTACCTGAGTTTCGTCTTCCGAACTGAAGCTGAAGTCTTCTAAAGCCAAGTACCCCATTGGGAATCCTTTTTTTCTTGCACTAACCGAGGTCAGAAAAAGTTAATTGTATCGCCTGTGCAAAGCAAATACCACATCAAGACTTTCATTCTTACTGCATCACTTGCTTAGGCCCAAACCATGACCACGATGTCCTGCGCTATCGCTGTTGTGCTTTGTTGAACGCCAGAACTATGCATCGTTGAGCCCTTATTGTAGCTAGACATTTTCGTTTACAGTCCTCTAATTCCTATATGGCTTCAGTAAGCCATCCGACAGCAGATCTTATTAAAAAATGTAAGGATAAAGACAGAGACAGACCACACAGGTCCAAACCTACTGAAGGCGTTTCCGTTAAGCTAGTCATCAGTTCTCCGGTCCTCAGTGAGGTGCTTTCACAGCCCCTGATTCCCGCTTCTGTGGATTCACAGACCGCTACTATGATCCTTTCAGAGTCCATTGTGCCGCAAAACTCTTCTTCGACTAAGGATCCTGCAGTTCTCTCTCCCTTGGATGGGTCAGGAGCTGCTGAGCAGGCACCGGCTTCCAAAGAAGTACTTTGCACTACCAATTCTCGACACAAACCGAAGACTTCTTTCGCGTCTACCATTCTTTCGAAAACTACTGAGTTTCTAAGGCCCAGGGTTCGAACCTCACCCAAGAAACAGACGACCCAGTCTTAGGCACCCGCTTCCTTTCTTCAGTCTCAAATGGTTAAAATCGTTAAAATGGCGGAAGACCTTATGATGCTCATCAGGGGAACCCAGGCTACCCCTTCCAAGCGAGAGAGAGACTTGTCCCCAGTAGTTTTATCTAAACAGGAGTCCGATGAATCTGATGCATCTGAATATGAAGATATGCAACCCCTTTCTGATTATGAGGATTCTGATGCAGAGGAATCCTCCCCTTCATCCTCTCCACCCGAGGACTTTTCCTTTGGGTAAACCCTACATACTCACATTTCCAATGGGAATGTCAGGACTATCCTCAGTCAAAAAAGAGATTCAGGGAATTCTTAGATCTTCCACAGCACAGACCTCTGGCCATTCCTAGTGTCCTGGATGTTGTGGATGATGTTTTTATGGGATCCAGTCTGACCCCTTCCCTCCTGCTTACAAGGATACCTGACCAGTACTAAAGAATCCCTGACTCTCACAAATTTCTTTTCAAAAATCTTACTGCTGACCCCGAGGTCATCTCTCAAGGACCTAAAGGAATCAAAGCAACTTCAGCTAAGAATCCCACCCCCTCAGATGGGGATTCCTGAGCACTAGACAGATGGGGGTAAAAAAGTATACACCTCTGCTACTCTTACTATTAGAGCATTAAATTGTCAGTTCCATTTGCTGAAATCAGCAACATACCATGAAATTCCTTAAACAAAAAATATATTTTTTTCCCTGCTTGTGCAGAAAATAGTTACAAGAGTTAATGCATTCTGCAAGTCAAGTAACTAAGCACACCTTACAGTATGGTTTTGACACCCTAGAAGCATCTTGCAGGACAGCAGCCAATGGTTCTGTACTTAAAAGGCATGCTTGGCTTAAGGAACAGACCTTACCAGACCATATCAAATCAAAATTATTGGACGCAGCCTTGCAAAGGCAACTTATTTGGCACCAAGGCAGAAGAGGTCTTAAAAAAGATTGAAGCAAAAGTTAAATCTATGCAGACAGACTTCTTACAGGTTCAGCCACCGCAGTTCAGTAGGCATTGCCCATTCCAAGCACTGGTCCTTTCCTGCCCCCCAGGTCAGCTCAGCCCAGACCCAGGGGAAGCAGGCCCCCAAGACAACAGCCCCAGGGAATGCAGAGATCTAAGCAATGGAGTTCCTCCTCTTCAAAACCAGGGAGTGTAAAGCCAACCCCTTATGGTAAGAGCTCACAATGACTTTACACTTTCACCCCCTCCCTCTGCCCACCTGCACTTGCCCCTAGGAGGAAAACTCTCCTTCCATGCAAGCAACTGGACCACCATCACCAGTGACCGCTGGGTCCTCAACATAGTGTCCCAGGGATGCAGATTTTATTTTCACACACTGCCAATCCCAAAAGCGTTCCCAGATCTTCCCCCAAACCAGTGGGCAGAGGCCAAAAAACAAGTCCTTTCCCTCCTCTGTATGAGGGCAATAGAGCATGTTCCAGCAGAACAGATAGGCCAAGGTTTCTACTACAGACTCTTCCTGGTACCCAGGAAAGAGTGCACATAGCGCCCCATCCTTGATCTATCCATTCTAAACACCTTGTCTGGTGATACCAAAATTCAAAATGCTCACCCTCCAGCAACTTCTTCCTATGCTTTCCAAGGATGCTTGCTTAGCCACCCTAGACTCAAGAGGCCTACCTACACATCCCAGTCAGGGAATCATGCAGGAAATACATACGTTTCAGAGCAAGATCACTGCACTTTCAGTTCTCTGCGCTTCCCTTTGGCTTATCCACTGCCCCCAGAGTTTTCACAAAATGTCTGGCTCCTGCCATTGACTTTTGCAGACAAAGAAATATTCAAATTTACCCATACTTAGATGACTGCTTGATTCATGCAGATAGAAAAAGCTGCTAAAGCACCTGACTTTTGTGAAGGACCTACTGCGCTCCTTGGGGTATAAAAGAAATCCAAACTAGTACACACACAAAAATTGTATTCCTGGGAGCAAGCCTGGACACAGCATTCCTTATAGCAGAAAAACAAACCTACCTGACAACTACTTCTCTTAACTAGCCACCAGAACCCAGTTATCTGCAAGGAAAATACTACAAGCTCTAGAGTTCATGGCTTCTTGCATTCTCCTCATTCCATATGCCAGATTGCATATGAGGAAACTACAATGGCACCTAAAAAGCCTTTGGTGTTAGCACTCTCGAGACCTGGAAACTCTTATACCAATGATACCTTGTCTAAGGAAAGATTTCCTTTGGTGGGCAGCAGCATGCTATCACAACAAGGGACTTTCCTTCTCTCAACCCCACACCACCCAGACCCTCACCGCAGATGCATCAGACTATGCCTGGTGTGCACACCTGGGCAGCAGGTGAATTCAGGGCCAATGGAGCCCAAATCAAATACCTCTGCACATCAACCAAAAAGAGATGTTAGCTGTTCGGCATGCCCTGACAGCTTTCAGACCCCCTACTCTCCCCGGGGCCTCTACTGATCAAAACAGACATCACCATGGTGATGTGGTACGTCAGCAAGCTGGGAGGGACTCACTATTATCCCCTTTGTAGGCTCCCCATGACCCTTTGGCAGACGTCCTCAGCCATTCAGCTACACCTGTTAGCAGAATTCCTGCCAGGCTCACTAAACTCTGTGGCAGACAACTTAAGCAGAAACCTGCTAGACCCACACGAGTGCAGCTAGACCAAAGAACCTTCACCCTTATAACCCAGAAATGGGGCACCCCAAAAGTAGACCTCTTTGTCTCCCACTCCAATCATCAGCTCAGCAAATTATGCACCAGGGAACCTCACAGCAAGGCCTGGAAAGCAGATGCTCTATCCTACCAGTGGGTAAACCTTGGTCTATGCATTTCCCTCTACCACTCATTTCAAGGGTACTGCTCAAAATTAGGGAGGAAAAACTGAGGGACAATCCTGATTGCCCAAGACTGGCCACGCCAGCACTGGTGTACCCACTGCTGTGCAGCCCGTCTCCACTGCCACCATGGCACCTACCTCAGATCCCAACACTCTTGACCCAGAGGAATGGAGAATTCATGCATCCCCAATTGCAGACCCTCAATCTGGCAGCCTGGTTTATTCCCTGACCTCTCCTCAAGCTACCAGTCTAAGTAAACAAGTTCTAGATGTTGTACGTGAGGCCAGATGCCCCAGCACTAGAATGTCTTATGCTGACAAGTGGAAAAGGTTTTTCACCTGGTTCCAGGCTAAGGGAGCCAGAACGGCACAGCCCTCCCTACCTCTCAGCCTGGATTACCTGGCAGACCTACTGCACAAGGGTCTATCAGCGCACAGCCACCTCTTTCCTCGCACCCTCTCCTCAAACAGTTCCTAAGAGAGGCTAACAACTTGAGGCCACCCTGAAGTGCACCTACCCCAGCTTGGGACCTTAACTTTGTGCTGGAAAAACTCACCCTGCCCCCTTCGAACCAGCATCTTCAGCAGAGTTAAAATTTCTCTCCTGGAAGACTGCTTTTCTTCTGGCCATCACTTCAGCCAGAAGGGTCTCCGAGCTGCAAGTGCTCATGGCTGTGGAACCCTTCATCATCTTCCATGCTGACAGGGTATCCCTCAGAACTAACCCATTCTTCATGCCCAAGGTGGTGTCCAGTGTGGCTGTCAACCAATCTATTCATTTGCCCACCTTTTTCCCTAACCCACAGAACAAGGAGGAAAGGATCCTGCACTGTGCACAGACAGCTCAGATTCTATCTAGACAGAACTAAATCATTCAGAAAGTCTGATCAATTGCTGGTTAGCTTTGCTGCAGGGGCAGAGGGCAAAGCCATCTCCAAACAAACAATTTCCAAATGGATAGCACACTGCATCCATTTCTGTTACAAGCAGCATGGAAAGCCTCCCCCTAAGGGGGTCAGGACTCACTCCACCAGAGCCGCTTCCACCTCTGCAGCTTTCCTCAGAGGAGTCCCCACCAGGGACATCTGGAGGCTGCCACCTGAACATCTTTTCACAATTTCACCAAGCATTACCACCTGCCCATCTTCTCCAAATCCAGGGCAGCCTTATCCACTGCAGTCTTTTGCAGGGCATACTAGTAAGCCCCTAGTCTCATTGGTGGCCTCCTCCCTTTTTCCTCAGCTTTGGGAATCAACCCAGATGTGATGACTGCAACAGTGAAATGAAGAACATAGTACAGTTGTGTACACTTACCATAAATGTAGATGTTAGAGTGTATTCACTGTAGCAGTCCTGGATGATGTTCACGTTTCACTGTTGCAGTCATCACACTAGGGCAATCTGCCTGCAAGTAGCCCTCAGTCGGCCAGAATACCAGAGTATTTCTGCGTCAAATGCTGTCACTTTTTCCATGACATCAGGTCGTCAGGGGTATAAAAACAGGCAGCCGACGCCATTACATTAGTCTTTCTTGCCGAGGAGGAGCCCAAACCAGATGTTCTTCGTGTTTCTCTGTTGCAGTCCTAACATATGGGGTTGTCCGGCTCCTGGTAGCCTTCAGTCGGCCCGAATACCTGAGTCCTCAGTATATGACGTCGGCTGCCGTCTGTTATAAAACTGATGTCAGAACGTCCGGTATAAAGGGAGGCAGCTGATGCCATTTCTCCAGTCTTTCTTGCTGCGGAGCCTGAAGCAGATGCAATTTGCACTAGTGCCGGTCGGCTGTTTACATTCTTTTTGCATTCCGACTACCAAGTTGAAGGCGCCCTCAGATAAGTACCCTGTTTGGGACCCTCTTTTCTTGCTTTAACGAATGTCAGATAAAGTCAGTAACTGTCCTGCCTGTGGAAAACAGATTCCGCACCGTGATTTTCATTCTTATTGTATAACTTGTTTGGGCCTTGAGCACGATGTCCCTAATTGCGCTTTCTCTGCTTCCTTTAACCCACGTACCATACGCCATAGAGCTAAGATTTTGTATAAGCATTTCAGAGTCTGGCCTAGGTATGACATCTTCTGGTCTCCCGACTTTGGATATACCTAGGAAACGCAAGGACAAAGACCGCGACAGGCCTAGGGTTAAGTCTGCTGACGACGCACCTGTGAAATTGGTCATCTGCCCTGCAGTAGTCAGGTGCTTTCGCAGCCTCTGCAGTCTGCTGATTTTCAGCCACAGGCCTCTGCCGAGACCTTTACGGAGTCCTCCATGCCGCAGGCTGCTATTTCGTCTTCTGGCCCTCTGTCTGCCGCTGCCTCAGATGGGTCAGAAGCCACTTTGCAGGCACCGGCTTCAGACGCCGCTTCTCTTCGACATGGGACCAGAGCCAGGCCGACTACCTTAAGTCAGACTTCTGCAGTTGCTAGGCCTCCCGAGTCCCTCCGGATTACTAGCAAACCTTCCAGCTGCAAAACTACTCACAAGCAGGTGTCTGCCTCCCCTCCTGTGCCTCAGTCCCAGTTGGTTAAGATGGCTGGTGATCTTCTTTGTCTGATTAGGGGCTCTCATCCCCCCCCTTCCAAGAGGGCTAGGGAATTGTCTCCTGATGTTTTGTCTGTCTTAGATTCTGAGGTTTCCAGTATTTTTGCTGGTGAAGAAGGAAATTCTCAACTTTTTTCTGGCTTTGAGGATTCTGATGCTGAGGACTCTATTTCTTCTGCCTCCCCTCCAGAAGACTTTTCCTTTGGGGATACTTTGAATACTCTCAGGGAGCATTTTAAATGGGAAGGTCAGGATTTTCCTCAGTCATAGAAAAGGATCAGGGAATTTTTGGATTTGCCACAACATAAGCCTCTGGCTATACCTCCAGTTTTGGAAGTTGTGGATGATGTTTTCATGGAAAATTCTTTAACACCTAATGCTGTACCTCCTGCCCCCAGAAAACCCGACAGGTATTATAGGGTTCCTGATTCTCATCAGTTTCTTTTTAAAAATCCTACTGCTGATCCTGAGATTATTTCTCAAGGCCCCAAGGGTGTTAAGGCTACTATTGCTAAAAAACTTGTACCTTCTGATAAGTAGTCTAGGGCCTTGGACAGATGGGGTAAAAAAGTCAATACCTCTGCACATCTTGCCATTCAATCTGTAAATAGTCTTTTCCACATGCTTAAGTATCAGCCGCATACTTTGGAGGCTATTAAAGCTAAACTTGGGGATGTTCCTTCAATGTCTGAGAACAAAGACTTACAAGACTTACTTAATTCTGCCACTTTAGTTAAACAAGCACTCACTACATTGTAGTTTTGACACCTTGGAGGCTTCCTGCAGAGCAGCAGCCACTGGTACAGTTATTAGAAGGCATGCTTGTCTTACGGAGCAGCCTCTTTCTGAACCTGTTAAATCAAAATTGCTGGATGTTCCTTTGCACAAAGACAGCCTTTTTGGTAACAAGGCTGAGGAGGTTTTGAAGAAGTTGGAGGATAAGGCGAAATCTATGCAAGCTGTTAAAGATTTCCTTCAGGTTCAGCCTCATCGATTTAGTAGACATTATCCTTCCAAGAATTGGTCTTTCCCTGTTCCTGGCAAGCAGGGTTGCTCTAGACCTAGGGGTTTCAGATCTTCCAGAGGGCGGGCTTCTGCCCCTCAAAGAACTAAACAATGGCATCCTCCTTCTGCTAACTCATGCAGTTCTAAGCCAGCTTCCCAAAGCAATCATTCTCAATGACTCCGGCCTTCTTGTGCCTACCTCTGTGGGCCCAGGGTTTCCTTGGGGGGAAGGTTAGCCAGGTTCGCAGAGGTATGGCCTACCATCACAGATGATAAATGGGTGCTTAATATAGTAAACCATGGTTACAAGTTCTATTTTCACACCTTCCCTGTTTTTCAAGGATACCCAGACATACCCAGAACTCTAAAATCAGAGGTAGAAAATCAAATTTCTTCTCTACTGACTGAGGGCTATCGAACCAGTTCCTGCAAGTCAGACAGGCCCAGTTATTTATTCGACTTTTTCTCGTACCCAAAAAAGGCAGCCCCTGGCACCCTATTCTGGATCTGTCTATTCTAAGTACTTTTCTGGTGATTCCCAAATTCAAGATGCTCACTCTTCAACAGTTACTGCCAGTGTTGGCCAAGGAGTCATGGCTGGTGACTTTGGGATCTCATGGAGGCTTATCTGCACATCCCAATAAGGGAAAGTTATAGGCAGTTCCTTCATTTCAGGGCTGGGGAGAAACACGTCCAATTCTCTGCACTGCCCTTTGGCTTATCTACTGCTCCCAGAGTTTTCATGAAGTGCCTGGCGCCAGCCATGGCTTTTTGCAGGTCGAGAAACATTCATATATATCCTTACTTGGATGACTGTCTCATTCAAGTAAACTCCCCAGAACAACTAAAAAAGGATTTTGACTTCATGAAGAACATTCTCTCCTCTTTGGGTTACTCTCTCAACGAAAAGAAGTCAGTCAGTTCCTACAAGGTAGTTTGTTTTCCTGGGAGCGAGTCTGAATACAGCCACCCAGATGGTATTCCTCCCTCAAGAGAAACAAGTGCATCTTTTGGTTTACTTCAAGAACTTGGCAAGCATGACCCAGCTCTCTGCAAGGCAATTCCTGCAAGCTCTGGGGTTCATGGCTTCATGTATTCTGATGATCCCATATGCAAGGCTGCATATGAGAAAACTTCAGTGGTACCTCAAAAACCTTTGCTGTCAACACACACACAGGACTTAGACTTGATTCTTCCCCTAATTCCCTGTCTACAAATGGAGTTTCTCTGGTGGGCGACAGCCTGTTCTCTGAACAAGGATCTGCCTTTCCGTCCACCACCTGCCAGCCAGACTCTCACCACAGTTGCCTCAGATTGTGCATGGGGAGCACATCTGGAAGGCAGGGTCATACAGGGAACTTGGAGCAATCAGCAGATTCATCTTCACATAAACTTAAAATAATTGATGGCAGTACAGCAGGCATTGCTGGCTTTCAAGGACTTACCCTACCCTGGGATTCTTCTGATCAGGACAGACAATACCACAGTCATATGGTACATCAACAAGCAGGGGGGACTCGCTGTTACCCCTTGTGCAGACAAAGCATGAGGCTATGGTCCTTAGCAGCTTCCATGGGCATACATCTAGTAGCCCAATATTTTCCAGGGAGATTAAACTCCTTGGTGGATCAATTGAGCAGACCGGTTCTGGATCCTCACAAGTGGCAACTGAACAAGATCATTTTCCATCGCATCACTCAACTTTGGGGCACTCCACAAGTGGATCTTTTCTCCTCTCACACCAATCTTCTCCTTCTAACCTTCTGCACCAGGGAGTTTCACGTCAAAGCCTGGAGAGTGGACGCATTGTCCTTCCCATGGACACAACTCTCAAGTTATGCCTTCCCTCCTCTGTCTCTTCTTCCCAGAGTGCTGCTAAAGATAAGGGATGAGAAACCAAAGGCTATTCTTATAGCACCAGATTGCCCAGGCAGCATTGGTATCCCCTTCTTCACAGCCTTTCCCAAGTTTAGCCTTGGCATCTTCCCCTGGTACTGGATCTGTTGGTTCAGGAGGGGGGAAAGTTTCTTCATCCTCCTCTTCAAACTCTCCATTTAGCTGCCTGGCTAATACTTTAAATCTTTCCCAGCAGGTGGTTGAAGATGTCCTTCAAGGATGCATCTGCAGTCATCACATATGGGTTGTCCTGCCTCAGGCAGCCCTTCGGTCAGCCGGATTCCAAAGTCTGGGTCTGGCCTCGGCTGATGTCGCACTTTCCCCGACGTCGGAGCGTCTGGGGTATAAAAGCATCAGCCGACGCCATTTTCCTCAGTCTTTCTTGCCGCGTGGTGCCCGAAGCAGAAGCAGTTCGCAAGTGCCGGTCGGCCAGCTCCTGTGATTCAGCTACCGAAAACTTTGAAAAATCTAAGTACCCCGTTGGGGACTCTTTCTTGCCTCAGCCGATGTCAGATAAAGTAAATAATTGTTTAACTTGTGGGAAACAAATACCTCATAAGGATTTCCACTCTTACTGCCTCCTTTGCCTAGGCCCAGACCACGACGTCTCGGCCTGCTCAGCCTGTGCTTCCTTCAACCGACGAACTCTTAGACGTCGGGCGGAGTTTGCAGAGGAATTCTTTGGGACTAATTTTGCGTATAAAATGCCGTCGGAGACTCTGACTTCGCATTTGGTTAAAAAACAGAAGGACAAGGTCCGACCTTCTCTGCCCGCGGTTTCGGCTGAAACCACGGTCAGGCCTACCGCGAGTGTCTCGGTTTCGGCTGAAACAGAGTCCTCGGTGCTTCCTATTACTGAATCCACTCAACCGACTACCTCGGCCCCGGAGGCCCTGGCCGAGTCGGTTATTGAATTACCTACTGAAACCGGTGTCCAGGAAATGTCTGACACCATTCCTTTAGACAAGTCTACTCCTGCACGTGGTGCAGCCAGACCCCCTGCATCTATGTCCATTAAGGCCTTTTCTAGGGCTAAAGCTGCTAACCTTACTAAAGCTTTGCCTCCCAAGGTTTCCTCTCAGAGAACTTCTACTGGCTCTCAGATTCTCAGCCTAGCAGAGGATCTAATCTCTTTAATTAGAGGTTCTCAACCTCACCCAGACAGGGGTTTTCAACCACCACCAGACAAAAGGCCCAGGGTTGAGCCCTCTGACCCCCACTCCTCAGATGAGTCCACGGATGGCTCTGCTTTGTCAGACCCCCAGGAGGAGGATTATTCGGCCTACGAGGATTCTGATGCTGAAGAATCTATTCCTTCGGCCTCTCCTCCTGAAGAGTTTTCATTTGGAGAGACACTACACTCTATGAGAGAACATTTTCAATGGCAGGGCCAGGAATTTTCTGATTCTAGAAAAAGATCAAGGACCTTTTTACATTTACCTCAGCATAGGCCTTTAGCTATACCTCCTGTTTTGAATGTTATTGATGATGTGTACTCTGATGCTAGTACAGCCCCTGATTCTCTCCCTCCGGCTCCTGCCAAACCTGATAGGTACTACAGGGTCCCTGATTCTCATCTACACCTGTACAAGGCCCACTCTGCAGACCCAGAAACTATTTCCCAGGGCCCAAAAGGGGTTGCAGCTGCCACTGCTAAAAATCCTCTACCCTCTGAAAGGGAGTCTAGAGCTTTAGAGAGATGGGGTAAGAAAGTGTATACTTCTGCAACTCTTTCCATGAGGGCATTAAATTGTCAATTTCATATGATTCAGTACCAAGAGTATTTGTTAGATGAATTGCATAAGAAGCTGTCTTCTTCTGAACCCCTTGACTGTAAATCACTTCAGGATCTGGTACATAACTCACAGCAGGTTAGTAACCATTTTTTGCAGTGTGGTTATGATGCATTGGAAGCTTCATGTAGGTCAGCTATGACAGGGGCAGTTATACGTAGGCATGCTTGGCTGAAGGAACAATCTTTACCAGACCATGTTAAAGCTAAGCTTCTGGATGCTCCAATGGAAAAGCAAAAATTATTTGGTTCCACGGCTCAGGAAGTCTTAAAGAAGTTTGAAGAAAAGGCAAAATCTGTGCAAACAGTCAAGGACTTTCTGCAAGTACAACCACCGAGATTCAGCAGAAATTGGCCTACTAAGAATTGGTCCTTTCCGGACTCGGACAGATCCCAGAGAGGCAGGAATAGGCGCGCCAGAGGTAGAGGGCAAGCTAGAGTCTCCTACAGAGGCCATTAGTGGCAGCCTCCCAACCAGAGAGGTAGTGCAGGAACAACAACTGCTACACCAGGACAGACTCAATTACTTTATTTTGACTCCGCTGACCAGGGCTCAATTAGAAGCACCATTGGGCAGAAAGCTTTCTTTATTCTCAAAAAATTGGCATTACATTACAAGGGACACATTGACACTGCAAATAATAGACAAAGGATACAGGTTCCATTTCCACACATTGCCAAAAAGAAAAGGAATGCCAGACCTGCCACCAAATCAGAAGACAGAGGCTTTGAAGCAAATTACCAAACTAATACAAATGAAAGCCATAGAAAAGGTACCTCTTTCAGAACAAGGCCAAGGATTTTACTCCAGATTATTCCTTGTTCCAAGAAAAGAAAATCAATGGAGGCCTATTCTCGACTTGTCCGCACTGAATACTTACCTCATTGTGCCAAAATTCAAAATGCTGACTCTACAGCAACTTCTTCCCATGCTGGGCAAGGAGTCTTGGCTGGTGACTCTAGATCTCAAGGAGGCATACCTGCATGTCCCTATTCGACAAAGTTGCAGAAGACACCAGATTTCTTGCAGGATCAGAGCATTATCAATTCTCAGCATTGCCCTTTGGCTTATCTACTACGCCCAGAGTATTCACGAAATGCCTGGCATCAGTAATTGCACACTGCAGACTTCAGGGGATTCAAATCTACCCATATCTGGACGACTGCCTTATACAAGCGGACAACAAGAAAATTTTGCTAAAGGACTTGGACTATGCCATCCACCTACTACAGGCCTTGGGATACACAGTCAACATCCAAAAATCAAGACTTGTTCCATCCCAAAGAATAACCTTTTTGGGTGCGGATCTAGACACAACCACCCAAATGGCCTTTCTCACAGAAGAAAAACAAAAACAACTTCCGGATTACTTCAAGAATCTGACAAGACAAACTCAGCTGACTGCAAGGAAAATCCTGCAGGCCCTGGGTTACATGGCATCCTGCATACTTCTGATTCCACAAGCCAGGCTGCATATGAGAAAATTGCAATGGTGCCTAAGGAGTGTATGGACTCAGCACAGTCACAGCTTAGAAACTTTGATCCCACTCATTCCTTGCCTTCAAAAGGAATTCCTGTGGTGGGCTCAAGCCTGCCAGTCAAACAGAGGGTTGCCTTTCAGCAAACCAACAGCAAACCAAACCACCACCACGGACGCTTCAGACCGAGGTTGGGGACCACACATGGAGGACAAATGTCTCCAAGGGCTATGGTCTCAACGACAGCTGCACATGCACATAAACCAAAAGGAAATGCTGGCAGTGATACACGCAATCAAGGCCTTCAGACCTTTCCTTCATCAAGGCCACCTGCTCATAAGGACAGACAACACCACGGTTATGTGGAACATAAACAAGCAAGGAGGCACACATTCCTACCCTCTATGCAGACTGGCCATGAATCTATGGGAACTTTGCTTGAAACTCAATATACAACTGTAGTCCCAGTTCTTGCCAGGGAAAGACAATACACTGGCAGACAGCTTAAGCAGAACTACCATGGATGCACACTAATGGATGCTGCACCCAGACATCTTCTTACTCATAACACAATCATGGGGAAGGCCAGAGATAGATCTGTTCGCTTCACCCCACAATCATCAACTGAAGACATTCTGCTCAAGGACATACCACCCACAAGCATGGAAAATGGACTCTCTCTCTTTCAGCTGGAAAGCTCTAAAAGTCTATGCTTTCCCACCACTCCCATTAATGTCCAAGGTTTTACTGAAGATCAGGGCGGAGCAGCCAAGAGTGATTCTGATAGCTCCAGACTGGCCGAGGCAGCACTGGTATCCACTGTTAAGGAGCATGTCACAGACGAAACCGTGGCCTCTTCCCCCTATGGCCACTTCTACTGACGCAGAACAATTTCAAGACTCTGCATCCCAACCTGAAAACCTTGCAGCTAATTGCCTGGAGAATACCATGACTCCTCCTCAGAATAGCTTATCCCAGAGAGTGAAGGACATCATTATGGAAGCTCGCTGGCCTTCCACAAGGAAGGCATATTCAGCAAAATGGAAATGATTTCTCACTTGGAACACAACAAAAGGCCTAGATGTGACAGTGATGAGCATGGCACATATACTGGAATACTTGGCAGAATTGTTCCACAATGGCCTTATTCCTCCATTAAGATGCATGCCTCAGCAATTTCAGCAGAATACAATGTTAATCCACCTGTCTTCTCGCATCCTCTCTTAAGACAGTTTCTGAGAGGAATCAGAAACATCAATCCTCCAAGGAAACCACCTTTACCTACTTGGGACCTTAACTTTGTGCTGGAAAAACTAACACTTCCTCCCTTTGAACCAGCAACATCGGCGGATCTACAGTTTCTGTCTTGGAAAACTGCATTCCTTCTGGCCTTAACTTCAGCAAGAAGAGTATCTGAGTTACAAGCTTTAATGGCAGTGCAGCCATTTCTTATTTTCCATCAAGACAGAGTTTCATTGAGAACCAATCCTACTTTTATGCCAAAGGTGGTATCCAGGGTATCCTTGAACCAAGCAATTCACTTGCCTACATTCTTCCCAAATCCACAAAATAAAGGGGAGAAACTTCTACACACTCTGGACATACACAGACAATTATGCTACTATTTGGACAGAACTAAAAGTTACAGAAAGACTGACCAATTGTTTGTAGCATATGCTGCTGGGGCACAAGGAAAAGCAATTTCAAAACAGACAATTTCAAAATGGATAGGAAATTGCATTCGTTTTTGTTACTCCTTTCATGGAAAGACTATTCCTGCAAACATTAGGCCTCATTCCACGAGAGCCACAGCCACCACCACAGCCTTCCTAAGAGGGGTGGCTACCAAGGACATTTTATAAGCTGCTACATGGAGCTCCGTGCATACATTTGCCAAGCATTACAATTTACCTTTATACTCCAGATCCAGAGCAGGTTTTGCTACAGCAGTCCTGCAGGGTATCTTAACTACATCATCCTTTTCTTAGTGCCTCCACCCCCAGATTGGCTATGGTATTCTACCCATATGTGATGACTGCAGATGCATCCTTGAAGGACATAGTACAGTTTTGTACCTACCATAAATGTAGATGTCCGATAGGTATGCATCTGCAGTCAGGTTTACCCTCCCTCCTTTCCCCTCTGTGGTTTTCCTAGGTTGCTTACCCCTCTATTAGCTAGCTGGGGGAATCTATTATGGTGTATTTGTTTGTATATATATGTATATATTTTTTCATATGTTTGGAATTTTATTGCATTTCTCCAAATTTAGCCTTCCTAGAGGGCACCTGGCATCTGGGGCAAGAAAAACTGAGGAAAATGGCGTTGGCTGATGTTTTTATACCCCAGACGCTCTGACGTCGGGGAAAGTGCGACATCAGCCGAGGCCAGACCCAGACTTTGGAATCCGGCCGACCGAAGGGCTGCCTGAGGCAGGACAACCCATATGTGATGACTGCAGATGCATACCTATCTGACATCTACATTTATGGTAGGTACAAAACTGCACTTTCTTCATGAAGCCAGAAGGCCTAGCACCAGGAAATCCTGTGCAGATTAATGGAAGAGATTTTGCTCTTGGATGCTGGCTAAAGGAGAAGACTCTTCTCATCCTTCTCTTTCCCTCATTCTTGATTATCTAGCAGGTTTGCTTAATGGTGGGCTTTCCTTTTCTTCAGTCAAAATTCATGCTTCAGCAATCTCTACTCACTGTTCTTTTGAGCAACCCATTTTTTCGCACCCCTTCATGAAGCAGTTCCTGAGGGGAGCCAGCAATCTTAGACCTCCCAGAAGAGCTCCTACTCCTGTTTGCGATCTTAATTTTGTCCTGGAAAAGCTTACTCTACCTCCCTTTGAACCAGCTGCTTCTGCAGATTTAAAATTTCTCTCCTAGAAGACTGTTTTTCTTTTGGCTATTACTTCGGCCAGAAGGGTTTTGGAGTTGCAAGCCTTAATGGCAGTAGAACCTTTCATTATTTTTCATGCTGATTGGGTTTCTCTGAGAACTGATCCCTCCTTTATGCCTAAGGTGGTTTCCACCCTGACCCTTAACCAATCTATTCACCTGCCTACCTTTTTCAATAATCCCCAGAATAAAGGGGAAAGGATTCTGCACTCTCTTGATGTGCATAGACAGCTGAGATTTTACTTAAACAGGATTAAACCGTTTCGGAAGTCTGAGCAGTTGTTGATCAGTTTTGCTCCTGGAACTCAGGGTAAAGCTATTTAGAAACAAACTATCTCCAAATGGATTGCTCATTGTTTTCACTTGTGTTACCTGAAGCATGGCAAGGTTCCCCCTCAGGGTATCAGCACCCATTCTACTAGAGCAGCCTCTACCTCTGCAGTTTTTCTGAGGTGTGTGCCTACTAAGGAAATTCTGGAAGCACCTACTTGGTCTTCTGTTCATACCTTCACAAAGCACTACAATCTACCTTTGTTTTCTAAATCCCGGGCTGGCTTTGCCTCTGCAGTTTTGCAAGGCCTCCTTACCAATGCTTAATCTGTGATTCTTCCACACCCCTTTGCTTTTCCCTGGGCTTTGGGAATCAGCCCATATGTTAGGACTGCAACAGTGAAACTCGAAGAACAATATAGTACAGTTGTTTACACTTACCATAAATGTAGATCTTCACTGTTGCAGTCCTAGTTTCCCACCCTCCATTCCCCCTTTTTTCCTAAGGCACAGACTACATATTTTATTTTTTGGATGTCATGTTTCCAGGGTGTTTCCTTCCTGGCTAGCCTTCTTTTGGGGGCTCCAGACAGTTAAGGCAAGAAAATGAGGAAATGGTGTCAGCTGCCTCCCTTTATACTTGATGTTCTGACATCAGTTTTACAACCGACGGCAGCCGATGTCATATACGAGGACTCTAGTATTCGGGCCGACTGAGGGCTAACGGGAGCCGGATAACCCCATATGTTAAGACTGCAACAGTGAATACACTCTAACATCTACATTTATGGTAAGTGTACACAACTGTAGTTCACAAGTGCCGGTCGGCCGCTACCTGAATTTTTCGTTTTCGAGTTGAATAATCCTGAAATCTTCTAAAGCTAAGTACCCCTTTTGGGATCCTTTTTTATTGCTCTAACCCATGTCAGAAAAAGTTAAGAATTGTCTTGCCAGTGGAAAGCAAATACCTCACAGAGATTTTCATTCTTACTGCGTCACCTGTTTAGGCCTAGACCACGACGTCCCTCGCTGTTGGTTTTGTTCCTTGTTTAACGCCCAAACCATTCGTCGTCGGGCTGTCTTTGTCACTAAATTCTCTCGCTCTCTCTCTCTCCATATTCTGAAATGGCTTTGGTAAGCCATCCAGCAACCAATCTTCTGAAAAAATGTAAGGATAAAGACAGAGACCGCATAGGTCCAAAACTGCCGACGATTCTTCCGTTAAGCTAGTCGCCAGTCTGCCGGTACTCAGTGAGGTGCCTTTGCAGCCCCGATGTCCGCTTCTATGGATTCGCAGGCCTCTGCTGTGATCCATTCGGAGTCCGGTATGCTGCGAGATGCTTCCTTGACTGTGGAACCAGCGGATGTCTTTACCTTAGATGGGTCCGGAGCCGCTGTGCAGGCACTGGCTTCTGAGGGAGATGTCCTTCAAGGATGCATCTGCAGTCATAACGTATGGGTTGTCCTGCCTCAGGCAGCCCTCGGTCGGCCCGATTCCAAAGTCTGGGTCTGGCCTCTGCTGATGTCGCACTTCACCCGACGTCATAGCTCCTTGGGTATAAAGGCATCAGCCGACGCCATTTTCCCCAGTCTTTCTTGCCGCGCGGTGCCCGAAGTAGAAGCTGTTGGCAAGTGCCGGTCGGTCAGATCCAGAGATTTCAGCTACCGAAGACTTCTAAAAAGCTAAGTACCCCGTTGGGGACTCTTTCTTGCCTCAGCCGATGTCAGAAAAAGTAAATAATTGTTTAACTTGTGGGAAACAAATACCTCATAAGGATTTCCACTCTTACTGCCTTCCTTGCTTAGGCCCAGACCACAACGTATCAGCTTGTTTAGCTTGTGCCTCCTTCAACCGACGGACACTAAGACGTCGGTCGAAGTTTGCAGAAGAGGTTTTTGGCCCCGCTTTTGCATATAAAATGCCGTCGGAGACTCCGACTACTCATTTAGCTAAAAAACGCAAGGAAAAGGACCGACACTCGCGGCCTGCGGTTTCGGCTGAAACCACGGTTAGGCCTACCGCGAGTGTCTCTGTTTCGGCTGAAACAGAGTCCTCGGTTCTTCCTCCGGCCGCAATCAGGCCTCCGACCGAGGCCTCAGAGGCCCTGGCGGAGTCTGCTACAGAAATTCCTACCGAAGAAGCAGGCACACTAGAATTGTCCGACACCATTCCGTTGGACATTTCTACTCCTGCACGTGGGGCAGCTAGACCCCCTGCTTCTATGTCCATTAAGGCCTTCTCCAGGGCTAAAGCAGCTAAACTTTATTTATTTTATTTATTTTACATTTGTTGACCGGGCTAGGCTAGCTGGAGAAATTTCCATTTTCAGTAGCGGCCCGGGGAGAAAAGCTCCACAGAGTGAGATACATACAGCAAATCTATCATACCAAAATAAAATAAGGATAATAATAACAATAATAATATTGGAGTTAGTAATAGGGTTTGTAATAAAAAAACAAAAACTAGTAAACCCTTCAATGTAAAGTACTACTACAGGAGTTAATTCCTATGACACACAATACTATCTACAAGACATTGTACAAATTGAGAGAGAGAAGGAAGAAAAAGAAAAATACTTATTGGATATAGTAAATAAAGGAAAGCAGAGTGAAAAGAAAGTAAGGGAAAAGATAGGGATTAACTGTGGAGAAAAAGCAAATAATACAGATAACAGGTAGAGAAGTAGTGGGGGATGAGGAGTAAGACAAATAGTGAGTAGTGTATGAAGGAATAAGAGAGATAGTTATATTTAGTTAGTAATAGTAATAAATTAGTCAGGTTTACTACATGAACAAAGCCAGTGATTTTGGAAATGCAGTTTAATATTTTGTTTGAAAAGAGGCAATGATGTAATCTTTGTTATGTTAGTAGGTAACAAATTCCATTTTGTCCCTACAGCATTGGTAAAAAGAGAGTCACCAGCATTATTATTTGATTTTATAGAACTTGTCAGAAGTTTACTGGAGGAGCGGAGAGAGTTGAGATTTTTATAGGGGATTATGAGTTGTGAGAGGATTGGGGTATTATTAGGTTGGTACAAGATTTTATGGGCAATGCAGAGTTGGTGGATTATCAGATAGTTCTGAAACTCAGGCCAGCCTAAAAGTTTTAAGTTTAGACAATGATGTGTTTTGTAGGGGTTACCGGTGGCAAAGCGGGCAATGTTATTATAGCAGGTTGCCAGTTTGTAAAGGCTTGTTTTTTTGAGATTGGTGAAGATAGGTGAAGCATAGAGAAGAGTAGAAATAAGATGGGAGTGAGCGATCCTTGTTCTAGTTGAAGGTGTAAGAAAAGGTCTAATTCGATATAGGGATCCTATCTTTCCGTTAACTAGTTTTATGGAGTTGTTAATGTGTAGATCAAATGAGAGATTATTGTCAATTGTAATACCTAAAATTTAGTTGATGTGTCAGGTGAGATGACAGTGGCGCTGTTGGAGGAGATAGAGAAATGTAAGGGGGAGGTCCTGGATGTGGGGGTAAAAAGAAGAAGTTTGTTTTTTTTTTGCATTTAGTAAGAGGAAACGACTAGAGAACCATGTTTCTACGGTATTGAACACTGTTTGGGTGAGAGAGATAAGTTCAGGGGTAGAAGATGCTGAGCAGATGAGAGTAGAGTCGTCAGCGTATTGAATGCAGGTTGCTTGCGGGATTATAGTTTGAAGATCATTAATGAAGAGGGAGAAAAGAAGTGGTCCAAGGATAGAGCCTTGTGGAACACCAATGGAAACGGGCAAGAGAGAAGAGGTGTGGTTATCCCAGAGAACAGCTTGTTTTCTATTTGTGAGGTAAGATTTAAACCATTTAATGGCTGGGATATCGAATGAGAGGGATTCAAGAGTATTAAGTAACAAGGGGTGGTTAACCATATCGAATGCTTTGGACAGGTCAATGAAGAGGGCAGAAGAGAGTAAGTTATTGTTGCGGTTCTAATTAATAGTATCTACAAAAGAAAGCAGGGCAGTGGTGGTACTGTGATGTGGTCTAAAGCCATGTTGACAGTTTGCTATTATGTTGTGATGAGAGAGATATTGTACAAGTTGAAGGTGGATACATTTTTCCATGATCTTAGCCAAAGGTGAGAGGAGAGCAATGGGCCTATAGTTAGCATAGTCAGTTGAGTGTCCACCTTTGTGTAGTGGGATAATATGAGAGACCTTCCAAATTTCAGGGATGATTCCTTCTTTGATTGTCCTATTTATGAGAATAGATATTGGATATGCAATTACCTTGGCAGCCTTTTGTAGAAAAAGAGATGGGAGCTTATCGGCAGAGGGGGTACATGGTTTTAGTTTTAGAAGAAGTTTGTGAATGTACGATGTAGAGATCGGTTGTAGTGAAAATTTAAAGGAGGAGTTAGTTTGGTTACTAGGTGGACAGAAGTTGTTGACATTAAGTTGTTTAGCTAGAGTTTGAATAGTTTCTGTGAAGAAAGAGTTAAAAGCATCTGCAGTCTGTTGTGGGGTATCAGGGTCTGCATTTAGTGGGGAAGGTGTTTTGGAAGTTCCTGGGGAGAGGAGTTTATTGATTGAGGACCAGAATAGTTTTGAATTATTAAGATGAGTTTGTTGTGGTTCGATATAGAATTTCTTTTTCAGTTATCACTGCCTTTTTAGTTAGATTTCTAAGCTGTCGGAAGTTTTGAAGATCAGTGTTATTTCTGTGGGATCTCCATCTAGCCCAGACTTTATTTCTAGTGAGAATGAGCTTTTTGGTTTCATTGGACAGCCAAGGGGCTATATTAGATTTCATTCTGATAATACTTTCAGGAGCATGTTTGTCAAGAATGGATAAAAACATTTTGTTAAAATGTAATACTGCATTTTCAAGAGGAAGTGTTTTTAAGGGGTTCCAGTTACATGCCCTGAGTTCAGTTTGAAATAGTTCTAGATTAAAATGTTTGGAGGTGCGTATTTTTCTAGTAATGTGGGGGTTTAGCCAATCAGCTTTTTCTCTTATTATAAAAGTTAGAGAGTGGTCACTGATATCATCTGGCAGGGTTCCTATTTTGTAATTATTTTTTACTCTGTTTATAAGTATCCAGTCTAGGATGCTTTCTCTATTAGTATGTTTATCGAGCCTAGTAGTCGAGGTGATGGTTTGGGTGAAACCATGTAGGTTGATATGAGATGAGGGATTTTCTTCATTAATGCTATTCCAGTCTATGTTCAGGTCGCCTAGTATGATAGTTTCCTGTGGATAAGTGGCTGATATGTAACTAAGATAATCTTCGAGGGTTGGTATGTTGTTGCCAGGAGGCAGGTACATACAGATGATATTAAGGGATTTTTTGGAATTTAATTGGAGTTTGATCATGATGGCTTCTATCCTGCTATCTTGATTTGGTGTGGCTGGGAGGGTAGTGATATTTAGATGATTTCTAAAAAGAATTGCAACACCACCACCTTTTCTTTTGGGACGGTCGAGTCTTACTATATTGTAGCCTTGGGGAGTAACCTCAGTGTCTTTAGTGCTAGGTTTTAGCCATGTTTCTGACAGGCAAAGAATATCAAATGAGTGTGTGTGAAGGAGGGCATGTAGGTATGGTACTTTGTTGTTTAAGCTTTGGGTATTCAGATGTCCTATTAAGAGGCTATTATTAGTTTTAGTAATAGGCACCAGGGGGGAGGGGAGAGAAGGGCCAGGGTTAGGATGGATGTCACCATCTTGAAGAGTTGGATTGCTACATTTGATTGTAAGGTAGTGCTTTTGTGAGGTTAGTATTTTGGTTTTATTATCAGATGTTATGACATAGTTGAGATGTCTAAGTCTGTGGAATTTAGGTAGTTGATAGTTGGGGATAGGAGAAGTAAAAGGATATGGAATGAGTGGAATGAGAAATGTGGAGGTGTGTTTGTGAGGATGGAGAGTTTGGGCATCAAGTGATTTCTCGTAACAGGACAGGAGATAGACTGAGTATAGAGTGGTAAACAGTAGGAATGAGAGTAAAATCTGGGTTGGCAGGTATGGAGCCATTGTAAGATGAGTTCGAGAAGTAAGAAAAGGATGTGGAAAGTATAGGAGGCAAGGTGTAGAAGGGGGTATTTTACTGTTGGAATAGATATGAAAGTATAAAAAGAATAGGCAAAGAGGAGATAGGAGTAATACAGTGAAGGGATAAAGGTTAAAGTGTGATTAAGTATCAAGATGTAGGGAGGAGGAGATAGGTAGAGCACAGTGGGTGTGTGTATTGTTAAAGGGGTGTGTGTATGGGTGGGAGGATGTTTGAGCGGGAAGGAGAAGGATTGGAAGGGTGGGTTAGGGGTGTGGCAAGAGGTATAAGGTTGGGACCCCTGGGGGTGGGTGGGAATTGGGGGTAGGGAGGGGAGCGGAGTGAGCCCATAGGGCGAACGGAGCGGGCAGAAACAGCAGAAGGTGGAGAGAGGAGACTATCAGAAATGCAGGTAGGTATTGCAGGAGCAGAAAGTGTATAGAAAAAAGGAAACCCAAGTAGACCAGTGGAATAGGAGAAGGTATGCAGGAGTAGGTCAGAAAGATGCAGAAGGAGGTAAGGAAGAAATGGGTGAGGGTGAAGCTGAGAAAGACTGGCAAGATACTGGAGCAGTACTAGCACTATTTGCAAGGAAATAGGCAGACTGTAAGGTAGAAGATGGAGGCTAAGGGAGAATAGGAGAACCAGCAAAAAGTTTAAAGGCTAATCAGAGGCATAGGAAGTAGCAAGGAAAAAAGAGTGAGGAGAGTGCCACCTAGTGGCCAGGGCTGGTAAATGAGGGAGAACAGGGAAAAGCAGAAAAAGGACAGGGAAAGGTTGCAAGGAAAAGGAGGAATAGTGTAAAGGTGAGAGTGGAGGGTAGTAGAGGATCAGAGGAGGAGAGGTACTGGCTGCTAGGCACGCAAGCACAGGCAAACTATTGGACTCAGCAGGTAGAGTTTAGCAGAGGCTTATTGAATCAACAATGCAAAGCCCACTACCTACTTTCAGTTCCTTGAATGAGGAGGAATATGGGAGGCAGGCAGATTTCCAGTCACTGTAGGCAAGGCCAGGAATCATCCGATACCAGTAGGGCGAGAGGCAGGCCAAGGTTCAAAGTAGGGATTGAGTTAAGAACTTTCTAAGGGGAAGGGTAGACGGGTAGGAGGGAGGAAAAAAAATATAAGAGAGTTAGTATAGGTATTAGATCAAGGTATATAGTGAAATCATGTAATAAGGACAGTCAGAAGCAAAACAGCATAAGTATCTAGTAATCTAATACAAAATAAAACCACACCAAGGCCTTACCTACAATAGCTCCACCTCACAGACCTTCCTCAAGTTCTCAAATTCTCAGCCTTGCTGAGGACCTTATTTCCTTGATCAGGGGATCCCAACCTCACCCAGACAGGGCCTCACAACCCCCTCCTGAAAAAAGGCCTAGGACTGAACCCCCTGAACCTCTTTCCTCTGACTATTCCTTGGATGGATCAGATGTTTCAGACCATCAGGAAGGCCCATACTCACCTTATGAGGATTCGGATGCAGAAGACTCCATTCCTTCTGCCTCCCCCCCAGAAGAATTTTCATTTGGGGAAACTCTGCATTCAATGAGGGAACATTTCCAATGGCGGGGTCAGGATTTTTCTGATTCTAGGAAAAGGCTAAGGACGTTTTTTACACTTACCACAGCATAGGCCTCTAGCCATACCACCTGTACTATCAGTTGTTGATGATGCATACAATGATGCCTGTTCAGCCCCTGATTCTCTTCCCCCGGCCCCTGCAAAACCTGACAGATATTACAGGGTCCCGGATTCTCATTTCCACTTGTACAAGGCACACGCTGCAGACCCAGAAACCATTTCTCAGGGCCCCGAGGGTGTTGCAGCTGCCTCTGCCAAAAACCCTACCCTCTGAAAGAGAATCAAGAGCATTAGAGAGATGGGGTAAAAAGTTTATACATCTGCTACTCTTTCTGCCAGGGCTTTAAACTGTCAATTTCACATGATACAGTACCAGGAATTTTTGTTAGATCAGCTAAATAAAAAGCTTTCCTCTCCTGAACCTTTAGACCGTAAGTCCCTTCAGGAGTTGGTACACAATTCTCAACAGGTCAGTAATCATTTTTTAAAATGTGGCTATGATGCACTGGAGGCTTCATTTAGATCAGCTATGACTGGAGCAGTGATTCGAAGGCATGCCTGGCTAAAAGAGCAATCCTTGCCAGACCATGTAAAATCTAAACTCCTAGATGCCCCTATGGAGAAACAAAGTTTATTTGGCTCCCCTGCACAGGAGTTACTAAAGAAAGTGGAAGAAAAGGCAAAATCTGTGCAAACAGTCAAGGATTTTCTGCAGGTCCAACCTCTGAGGTTCAGCAGAAATTGGCCTTCAAAGAATTGGTCCTTTCCAGACACCACCAGAGCACAGAGAAGCAGAAATAGACGCCCAAGAGGCAGAAGTCAATCAAGGGGTGGCTACAGGGGCCGTCAGTGGCAACCTGACAACCAAAGGAGTGCCTCCACAGCTGCGAATGCAACCACTTCCACAGGACAGACACAATGACTTGGCTCTGATTCCGCCTACCAGGGAACAACTGGAAGCACCCTTGGGCGGAAAGTTAGCTTTATTTTCAAAAAACTGGCATTGCATCACAGGAGACAAATGGACTTTGCAAACAATAGACAAAGGCTACAGGTTTCACTTCCACACTTTACCAAAAAAGAGAGGAATGCCAAACCTTCCACCAAGCCAGAAGTCAGAGGCTCTAAAACAGGTCATCAACTTACTAAGGATGAGAGCAATAGAAAAGGTACCATTTATGGAACAAGGCCAAGGATTTTACTCCAGACTTTTCCTTGCACCAAGAAAAGAAACTCAATGGAGGCCTATTCTCGACTTGTCCGCACTGAACACATATCTCATTGTACCAAAATTCAAGATGCTGACCCTACAGCAACTTCTTCCCATGTTGGGCAAGGAGTCTTGGCTGGTGACTCTAGATCTCAAGGAGGCATACCTGCACGTCCCTATACGACCAGATTGCAGAAGACACCTCAGATTTCTTGCAGGATCAGAGCATTATCAATTCTCAGCATTGCCCTTTGGCTTATCTACTGCGCCCAGAGTATTCACGAAATGCCTGGCATCAGTAATTGCACATTGCAGGCTTCAGGGAATTCAAATCTACCCATACCTGGACGACTGCCTAATACAAGCAGACAACAAGACAAAAATAATAAAGGATTTGGCCTATGTCATACAACTGCTACAAGCTTTGGGATACACAGTCAACATACAGAAGTCAAGACTAGTGCCATCTCAAAGGATAACATTTTTGGGTGCAGAACTGGACACAATAACTCAGATGGCTTTTCTCACAGAAGAAAAACAAAAACAACTTCCAGTCTACTTCACGGCATTGACAAGACAAACTCAGCTTACTGCAAGGAAAGTCCTGCAGGCCCTGGGTTACATGGCATCCTGCATAATCTTGATACCACATGCCAGACTACATATGAGGAAATTACAATGGTACCTAAGAAATGTATGGTCTCAACACAGACACAGTCTAGAAACCATGATACCAATCATTCCATGCCTGAAAAAGGAATTCCTGTGGTGGGCTCAGGCCTGCAAGACCAACAGAGGGTTGCCTTTTCACAAACCACAACCAAGGCAGACCATCACCACGGACGCCTCAGACCTAGGCTGGGGCGCACACATGGAAGACAAGTGTATCCAAGGCCTATGGTCCCAAGACCAGCTGAATCTACACATAAATCTAAAGGAGATGCTGGCAGTGAAGCATGCAATAGAGGCATTCAAAACATTCCTTCAGCAAGGACCCCTGCTGATAAGGACGGACAATACCACAGTCATGTGGTACATCAACAAACAGGGAGGCACGCACTCCTACCCTTTATGCCGGATGGCAATGGAGCTGTGGAACCTAGGCCTGAATCTCAACATTCAACTACAGGCCAGATTCGTACCAGGAAAAGAGAATATACTAGCAGACAAATTAAGCAGAACTACCACGGATGCTCACGAATGGATGCTGAATCCAGATATCTTCAAAACCATAACAAGGAAATGGGGAATGCCAGAAATAGACCTGTTCGCCTCCCCACTCAGCCACCAACTGAAGAAATTCTGCTCAAGAGAATACCACCCACAAGCCTGGAGGGTGGACTCCCTTTCTTTCAGCTGGAAGGCCCTGACAGTTTATGCCTTCCCACCTCTCCCATTGATTGTACAAAGTGCTACTGAAGATCAGGGAGGAACAGCCAAATGTAATTCTGATAGCTCCAGACTGTCCAAGGCAACATTGGTATCCGCTACTGAGAAGCATGTCTCGGACGAACCCATGGCCTCTACCTCTATGGCTGTTACTTCTAACACAGAACAACTACAAGACCCTGCATCCAAACTTGAAAACTCTGCAGCTAACCGCCTGGAAAATTGCATAAAACAAAACCAGCCTGCTTTATCTCAGAGAGTCAAGGACATTATCCTGGAGGCTCGCAGACCCTCCACAAGGAAAACATACTCAGCCAAATGGAAGAGATTCCTCATTTGGAGTGCATCAAAGGGAACAGATGTCACGCTTGCAAACCTAGCACACATCCTAGAATACTTAGCAGAACTGTTCCACAATGGCCTGTCCTATTCTTCCATTAAGATTCATGCTTCAGCAATTTCAGCAGAGTACAACATGGATCCTCCTATCTTCTCTCAACCTACAATTTCTAAGAGGGATCAAAAATGTAAAACCTCCAAGGAAACCACCTCTGCCTGCATGGGATCTCAATTTTGTGCTGGAAAAATTAACACTTCCCCCTTTTGAACCAGCTGCATCAGCAGACTTACAGTTCTTATCTTGGAAAACTGCCTTCCTTCTAGCAATCACTTCAGCAAGAAGGGTATCAGAGTTACAGGCATTAATGGCAGTACAGCCTTTCCTTATCTTTCACCAGGATAGAGTGTCTCTGAGAACCAATCCTACTTTCATGCCAAAGGTGGTATCCAGGGTATCCTTGAACCAAGCTATTCATTTACCTACATTCTTCCCTAACCCACAGAACAGGGGGGAAAAGCTACTACACACCTTAGATGTACATAGACAACTGCGCTACTACCTGGACAGAACTAAGACCAGCAGAAAAACTGACCAGCTTCTGGTAGCATATGCAACAGGAGTGCAAGCAAAAGCAATTTCCAAACAGACAATTTCAAAATGGATAGGAAATTGCATTTGATTCTGTTACTCTTTTCATGGAAAGACAACTCCTGAAAATATCAGGCCTCACTCCACAAGGGCTACAGCCACCACTACAGCTTTTCTACAAGGAGTGGCTACCAAAGACATTTTAGAAGCTGCTACTTGGAGCTCCGTGCATACATTTGCCAAGCATTACAATCTTCCTTTATACTCCAGATCCCGAGCAGGCTTTGCAACTGCAGTTTTACAAGGGATCTTAACTACACCATCTTTATCTTAGTGCCTCCTCCCCCAGTTTGGCTATGGTATTCTACCCATATGTTATGACTGCAGATGCATCCTTGAAGGACATAGTACAGTTTTGTACCTATCATAAATGTAGATGTCCGATAGGTATGCATCTGCAGTCAGGTTTACCCTCCCTCCTCCCCCTCTGTGGTATTTCTTGGGTACTTATCCCTCTTATAGCTAGCTGGGGTGATCTATTATGGTGTATTTGTTGTTATGTTACTGTGCATGTTTGGATTTTTAAATGTGTCTCTCCAAATTTAGCCTTCCTTAGAGGGCACATGGCATCTGGGGCAAGAAAAACTGAGGAAGATGGCATTGGCTGATGCTTTTATACCCCAGGCGCTCTGACGTCGGGGAAAGTGCGACATCACCCGACGCCGGACCCAGACTTTGGAATCCGGACGACCGAAGGGCTGCCTGAGGCAGGACAACCCATATGTGATGACTGCAGATGCATACCTATCGGACATCTACATTTATGGTAGGTACAAAACTGTACTTTCCTTGTTCCAAGAAAAGAAAAGCAATGGAGACCTATACTGGACTTGTCCGCTCTAAACACTTTTCTCATTGTACCAAAATTCAAAATGCTGACGTTACAGCAACTTCTTCCCATGCTGGGCAAGGGGTCTTGGCTGGTTACTCTGGACCTCAAGGAGGCATACCTGCATGTCCCAGTCAGACACAGTTGCAGAAGATACCTCAGATTTCTTGCAGGGTCAGAGCATTATCAATTCTCAGCATTGCCTTTTGGCTTATCTACTGCACCCAGAGTATTCACAAAATGCCTGGCATCAGTAATTGCACACTGTAGACTCCAGGGGATACAAATATACCCTTACCTGGACGACTGCCTTATACAAGCGGACAGTAAGTAAGCCTTGATAAGAAACTTGAACTATGTCATTCACTTACTACAGGCTTTGGGATACACAGTCAACATTCAAAAATCAAGACTACTGCCATCCCAACAAATAATTTTTCTAGGAGCCAAACTGGACACAAACTCACAAATGGCTTTCCTCACAGAAGAAAAACAAGAACAATTACCAGATTACTTCAAAGACCTAGCAAAGCACACCCAGATGACTGCAAGGAAAATCCTGCAGGCCCTGGGTTTCATGGCATCTTGCATTCTTCTGATTCCACTGGCAAGACTACACATGAGAAAAATACAATGGTACCTAAAAAGTTTATGGTCTCAACACAGCCACAACTTAGAAGCAATTATTCCACTCATTCCATGTCTACAAAAGGAATTTTTGTGGTGGGCACAAGCAAGCCAGCTAAACAAAGGCATGTCTTTCAACAAACCTCAAACAAGCCAAACCATTACAACAGACGCCTCAGATCATGGATGGGGGGCGCACATGGAGGGCAGATGCATTCAAGGGCAATGGGCACCTCGGGAAGTGCATCTACACATCAATCAAAAAGAGATGTTGGCAGTGATTCATGCAATCGAGGCCTTCGGAAAATTTCTTCAGCAAGGTCAACTGCTAATAAAGACAGACAACACCACTGTTATGTGGTACATAAACAAACAGGGAGGCACTCATTCTTACCCCCTCTGCAGGCTAACAATGACTCTTTGGGAAAAGGCCCTGAAACTGAACATACAGTTGCAATCCCAGTTTGTTCCAGGCAAGGACAATGTTCTGGCGGACAGTCTAAGCAGAAACATCTTGGACCCGCACGAATGGATGTTGCATCCAGACATTTTTTCACAAATAACTCATGCATGGGGGAGGCCGGACATAGACCTCTTTGCCTCACACCTCAATCATCATCTGAAGAGGTTCTGCTCGAGGACACATCATCCTCAAGCCTGGAGAATGGATGCTCTCTCCTTCAGGTGGAACTCTCTAACAATCTATGCATTCCCACCTCTACCATTAATGACCAAGGTGTTACTGAAGATCAAAGCAGAACAACCGAAAGGCATTTTTGATAGCTCCGGACTGGCCAAGACAGCACTGGTATCCATTACTAAGGAGCATAACTCGCACCAAGCCGTGGCCCCTGCCTCAATGGCCTCTGCTTCTGACGTTTCACCCCAACCTGCAAACATTACAGCTGACAGCTTGGAGGGTTCCATGACTTCTCCCCATATCTCTCTCTCCAAGAAAGTTCAAGAGATCTTACTGGAAGCACGCAGACCTTCCACCAGAAAGACTCACTCAGCCAAATGGAAGAGATTCAACATCTGGAATGCCAGCAAGGGTCAGGATGCATCAGTAATGAGCATCCCACAGATACTAGAATACTTGGCAGAAATGCTACATAATGGCCTTTCATATTCTTCCATAAAAATACACGCTTCAGCAATTTCAGCAAAATACAACAGTGATCCACCTGTGTTTTCACATCCTTTGCTAAGACAGTTTCTAAGAGGGATTAAGAATATCAAACCTCCCAGAAAACCACCAGTGCCTGCATGGGACCTCAACTTCGTGTTGGAAAAATTAACTCTCCCTCCTTTTGAGCCAGCAGCATCTTCAGAATTGCAATTTCTCTCCTGGAAAACAGTTTTCCTGTTGGCAATTACCTCAGCAAGAAGAGTCTAGGAGATACAGGCCCTCATGGCAGTACCTCCATTTCTCATTTTTCATCAGGACAGAGTTTCTTTAAGACCCAATCCTTCATTCATGCCAAAAGTGATATCCAGGGTGTCTCTAAATCAAGCAATTCACCTGCCTACCTTCTTTTCCAATCCTCAAAACAAAGGAGAAAAGCTGCTGCACACTTTGGACATACACAGACAATTGCGCTACTACTTGGACAGAACAAAAGCCAACAGAAAGTCTGACCAACTATTTGTAGCTTACGCTGCTGGAGTACAAGGAAAGGCAATTTCCAAACAAACAATTTCAAAATGGATTGGACACTGCATCAGATTCTGTTACTCTTTCCATGGAAAAGGTGTGCCAGCCAATATCAGGCCACACTCCACCAGAGCTATAGCCACCTCCACAGCCTTTCTAAGAGGGGTGGCTACAAAGGACATTCTAGAAACTGCTACATGGAGCTCCGTGCATACATTTTCCAAACACTACAACCTGCCTTTAAATTCCAGACCCCGAGCAGGCTTTGCTTCGGCAGTCCTGCAGGGCATTTTAGCTACACCGTCTTTATCTTAGATCCTTCCACCCCCAGCTTGGCTATGGTATTCAACCCATATGTAAGGACTGCAGTTGCATTCTTGAAGGACATAGTACAGTTTTGTACCTACCATAAATGTAGATGTCCGATAGATGTGCAACTGCAGTCAGGTTTTCTCTCCCTCCTACCCCTCTGTAAATTATCCTTTTTGGGTCCACTCCCCTTATCCAAATTAGCTGGGGAAATCTGTTATGGTGTATCTGTTTATTACTGTTGTGCATGTCTGGAATTTTGTATCCAGTCTCTATTTTTAGCCTTCCTTGGAGGGCACCTGGCATCTGGGGCAAGAAACACTGAAGAAGATGGCGTCGACTGATGCTTTTATACCCCAGCCGCTCTGACGTCGGGGAAGAGGCGACATCAGACGACGCCGGACCCAGACTTTGGAATCCGGCCGACTGAAGGGCTGCCTGAGGCAGGACAACCCATATGTAAGGACTGCAGTTGCATATCTATCTGACATCTACATTTATGGTAGGTACAAAACTGTACTTTCATGGCTTCCTATCCTGGACCTTTCTACCTTAAACACTTTTTTGGTGATTCCAAAGTTCAAGATGCTAACTCCTCACCAGCTACTTCCTATGCTAGGCAAAGATGCCTGGTCGGCAACACTGGATTTACAGGAAGCCTACCTACACATCCCAATCAGGGAATCTTGCAGAAGATACCTACGCTTCAAAGCAGGTTTACACGCCCTGTCAGTTCTCTGCAGTGCCCTTTGGCTTATCTACTGCGCCCAGGGTATTCACAAAGTGCCTAGCGCCTGTCATTACATTTTGCAAGCAAAGAAAAATTCAAATGTACCCATACCTGGACGATTGTCTAAAAGCCAGGACATACTTTTGAATCATCTGGCATTTGTACAAAAGGTGCTGACTTGTCTGGGGTACACCATAAACGAAAAGAAGTCACATCTGGTAACCTGTCAACAAATTGTATTCCTTGGAGCAGGCTTGAACACAACTTCCCAGATGGCTTTCTTCAAGCCAGAGAAACAAATTAATTTGACAACTTATTTAAACTAGTGGCCACAAAGAACCTGCTTTCTGCAAGGCAAATACTACAAGCCTTGGGGTTCATGGCCTCCTGCATTTTACTAATTCCATATGGAAGACTGCATATGAGGAAACTACAGTGGTATCTAAAAAGCCTATGGTGTCAGCATTCTCAGGATCTAGAAACAATGATTCCTATCATACCTTACCTACAGCTAGAATTCCTTTGGTGGGCAGAGGCCTGCCACCAAAACAAGGGGCTGCCATTCACTCTACCCCCTGTCGCCCAAACCCTAACAGATGCATCAGACTATGCATGGGGGCTCACTTGGCAGGGAAGTGCATTTAGGGCAAATGGAACCAAAGTCAAATGAACCTGCATATCAATCAAAAAGAAATGTTAGCTGTACAGAATGTGCTTTCAGCCTTAAAGAAGGACCACATTCTTCCAGGACAATTATTGGGAAAGACGGACAACACCACTGTTATGTGGTACATAAGCAGGAGGGAACTAACTTATACCCTCTATGCAGATTAGCCATGGCTCTGTGGAATGCAGCCTTGAGCTACCAAGTGCACCTACAGGTTCAATTCCTGCCCGGAAACCTAAACACACTGGCAGACGATCTTAGCAGAAATCTCATGGACCCACATGAGTGGAAACTGGAACCAAAGACATTCAACATGTTGATAAACAGATGGGGGAGTCCACATATAGACCAGTTTACCTCCCCCCAAAACTACCAATTGAACAAATTCTGCACAAGGACTCCCCACAAACAAGCTTGGAAAGTGGATGCCCTATCCTTCACCTGGAAAAATCTATCCGTTTATACCTTTCCTCTACCTCTTCTCACCAAGGTACTACTAAAGATCAAACAAGACAAGCCAAGGATAATACTGATTGCACCAGACTGGCCATGCCAACAGTGGTACCCCCTCTTGCACATGTGTCACTGCTGGATCCATGGCATTTGCCCAGATCCCCACCCTGCTATCCCAGCAGGAGGGCCGGATTCTGCACTCTCATCTTCAAACCCACAAGCTTGCAGCCTGGCTGATTATCTAAGCTCTCTGTTACCAGCTCTCAGTAAACAAGTGTTGGATGTCATTCTAGTGGCAAGGAGGCCTAGTACTAGAAAATCTGATGCTGAAAAATGGAAAAACCTTTGTTCCTGGAACCAAGATCAGGGGACGGGCACGCAGTGCCCAATTTACCTCAGATTCTTCAATACTTAAGTGAGATGCTTCACAAGGGTCTTTCCTTTTCCTCCATCAAAATTTATGCCTCAGCCAGTTCAGCTCATTACAACAGAGTACCACCCCTCTTCTCTCATCCACTGCTCAAGCAGTTCCTCAGAGGGGCCATGAACTTAAGACCACCTAAGAGAGCCACAACTCCAGCCTGGGACCTTAACTTTGTATTGGAAAAACTCACCCTGCCTCCTTTTGAGCCAGCAGCAAGTGCAGAGGTGAAATTATTTTCTTGGAAAACAACCTTCCGTTTAGCCATCACTTCAGCAAGAAGGGTGTCTGAATTACAGGCCCTTATGGCAGTGTAGCCTTTCATCATCTTTCATGCAGACATGGTGTCCCTCAGGACCAATCCCTCCTTCATGCCCAAGGTAGTATCCAGTGTGGCTCTTAATCAGTCCATTCATTTGCCAACCTTCTTTTCTAACCCACAGAACAAAGGGGAGTATATACTGCACTCCTTAGATGTGCACAGACAACTTAGATATTACTTGGGCAGGACTGAACCTCTCAGGAAGTCTGGACAGCTGCTGGTGGCATTTACTGCAGGGGCAGAGGGGAAGGTAATTTCAAAGCTAACCATTTCTAAATGGATAGGCCACTGCATTTATTTCTGCTATAAGCACCGTGGAAAACCTTTCCCACAGGGGATAAGACCACATTCTACCAGGGCTGCATCTACTTCTACAGCCTTTCTCAGAGGTGTCCCTACCAGGGACATCCTAGAAGCTGCTACCTGGAGTTCTGTACATACTTTACACCAAGCATTACCATTTGCCAATTTTCTCTAAATCCAGGTCTGGTTTTGCTACTGCAGTCTTGCAGGGCCTTGTAGCTGGTCCTAATGCTATTTAAATTCCTCCTCCCATCCTTAGCTTTGGGAATCTACCCAAATGTGATGACTGCAACAGTGAAACATGAAGAACATAGTACAGATGTTCTTCGTGTTTCTCTGTTGCAGTCATTATATTTGGGGTAATCTGCTGGCAGGTTGCCCTCAGTCGGCCTGAATAACAAAGTCTTGGGTCCTGCTTCAGTTGCTGTCTCCTCTTCCATGACGTCAGGTCATCAGGGGTATAAAACATGCAGCCGATACCTTTTTAATCCGTCTTTTTTGCCGCGCAGTGTCCAAAGCAGAAGCAGTTTGCAAGTGCCGGTCGGCCGATTACTGAAATTTTCATTTTCGAGTTTCAAAACCGAAGTCTTCAAACTAAAGCTAAGTACCCCATTGGGGACATTTTTCTTGCTCCTTACCGATGTCAGTAAAAGTGGTTAATTGCATTACTTGTGGGAAACAAATACCTCATAAGGATTTTCATTTGTACTGCATTCCTTGGCTAGGCCCTGATCACAATGTGCCTTGCTGTCGGTTTTGTGCTAAAATTTAACCATTGCACTAATAAGCGTTGGTATATCTTTGCTTATAAATATTTTGGTTCAAGATTTAACTACCCTGAAATGTCGTCGGTTAACAGTCCGACTACCAGAGTTCACAAAAAACGCAAGGAAAAAGACAGAGACAGACTGTCGAGGTCCAAAACTGACGAAGTTTATCCTAAGCCAGTCACCGGTTCGCCGGTACTCAGTGAGGTGCTTTCGCAGCCCCTGATACCCGCTACTTTTGAGTCGCAGGCCTCTACCGAGACCCATTCGGTGTCCGGTATGCAGCGAGATTCACAAAGTATTGAACCCGCAGATGTCTCTCCCTTGGATGGGTCCGGAGCCGCTGAGCAGTCACCGGCTTCTGAGGGTGTTTTCAGGCCTCAACATTTTTATATTAAATCGACGTCATCATAAAAAACAAGGTCAAACCCAACTTCTATGTCTAAAAAAACCACGCATGAGCCACGTGCTCAGGCCCCTATGCCTAAAAACAAATGATCAAAATGGCTGAGGATTTAATTACCCCTCTACCCACATGTTATGACTGCAGTTGCATTCTTGAAGGACATAGTACAGTTTTGTACCTACCATAAATGTAGATGTCCGATAGACATGCAACTGCAGTCGGATTTTCCCTCCCTCCATACCCCTCTATGCCTAGGGTCCACTCCTATCCCTGTTACTCTTAGCTGGGGATATCTGTTATGGTGTATTTGTTTTATTGCTCATTTATTTGTTTGGAATCCTGTTTTTGTCTTCCAATTTGATTACAGCCTTCCTTGGAGGGCGCCTGGCATCTAGGGCAAGAAACACTGAAGAAAATGGCGTCTGCTGATGCTTATGTACTCCAGCCGCTCTGACGTCGGAGAGAAATGCGACATCAGCCGACGTCGGACCCAGACTTTGGAATCTGGCCGACCGAGGGCTGCCTGAGGCAGGACAACCCACATGTTATGACTGCAGTTGCATGTCTATCGGACATCTACATTTATGGTAGGTACAAAACTGTACTGTTCCTTACTCCCACAAATTACTTTTCAAAAATCCTGCTGCTGATTCTGAGACTATTTCTCAAGGTCCCAAGGGTGTTAAGGCTTCTACAGCAAAAATCCTACCCCTTCTGATAGAGATTCCATGGCGCTGGATAGATGGGGTAAGAAGGTTTATACTTCTGTAACCTTGGCAATCAGGGCTTTAAACTGCCAGTTTCATATGCTTAAATATCGACAGCATGTTATGGGCTTACTGAAACAGAAAATTATGTTGATTTCTGATTGTGTAGAAAATAAGAGTTACAGGATTTATTGCATTTAGCAGAACAGGTTGGAAAGCATACTTTGCAATGTGGTTTTGATTCCTTAGAGGCCTCTTGCAGGACCGCCGTAACTGGATCTGTGATAAGAAGGGCATGCCTGGCTCAAGGAGCAAAATCTGCCTGATCATGTTAAAGCTAAATTGTTGGATGCCCCTTTACCGCGTGATAGTCTGGTAATAAGGCAGAAGAGGTTTTAAAGAAAATGGAAGACAAAGCTAAATCTATGCAAACTGTAAAAGATTTATTGCAAGTGCAGCCACCCAGGTTCAGTAGGCACTGGCCTACTAAGAATTGGTCCTTTCCTGTGTCCAACAAAGCCACTCAGGGCAAACCCAGGCACTCCAAAGGCTCCAGATATCAATCACAGGGACCTTACGGGTCAAAGCAATGGGGTGCTTCCACCTCCAAATGTGGAGGTGGTAAAGCACAACCCTACAGTAAGCAGTCTCAATGACTTTTCCTCTACCATCTCCAAGTACGTATCTTTTGTCAGCCCCCTTGGGGGGAAAACTAGCACTTCATGCTCAAAATTGGCAGTTAATTACCCAGGACAAGTGGGTATTAAACATAGTATCCCAGGGGTACGGATTTCCTTTCCACACTTTGCCAAATCCAAACGGATGGCCAGATCTGCCACCAAACCAGTGGGCAGATGCCCAGAAACAAGTCATGTCCCTCATGGATATGGGAGGTATTCAACCGGTACCAGAAAAGGAAAAAGGACAATGATTTTATTCAAGACTTTTCCGTGGTACCCAGAAAACACAAATCATGGCGTCCAATTCTGGACTTATAAATTCTGAACACATTCCTGGACATTCCAAAATTCAAAATGCTGACTTTACAACAGCTACTGCCTATGCTAGGCAAGAATGCCTGGTTGGTAAGTCTAGATTTAAAAGAGGCATACCTGCATATCCCAGTAAGGGAATCTTGCAGAAGATACCTCCGCTTCAAAGCAGGCTTTTTGCATTACCATTTCTCTGCACTGCTTTTTGGCTTATCTACTGCACGCAGGGTCTTTACAAAGTGCCTGGCACCAGTAATAGCATTCTGCAGACAAAGAAACATTCAAATTTATCCTTATCTGGACGATTGTCTCATTCAGGCATAGGACAAGGACACTCTTCTTCATCATCTGGCATCTGTAAAAAGGCTTCTGGCATGCCTAGGGTACACCATAAACGAAAAGAAATCACAACTGGTACCCTCTCAAATAATTACATTCCTGGGTGCAAGCTTGAATACAACTGCCCAGATGGCTTACCTCACGCCAGACAAACAAATGCAATTGACAACATACTTCAAACAAATGCAATTGACAACATACTTCAAACAAATGGCAACAAAAACCCAGCTGGCTGCAAGACAAATTCTGCAGGCTTTGGGGTTCATGGCATCCTGCATTGTACTGATTCCATATGCCAGACTGCATATGAGGAAACTTCAGTGGTACCTAAAAAACTTATGGAGTCAACGTTGTCACAGCCTGGAAACAATGATTCTTCTCATTCCCTGCCTGCAACTGGAGTTTCTTTGGTGGGAAGAGACATGTCACCAAAACAAGGGACCTTCATTTACTCTACCCCCTGCCACCCAAACCCTAACTACAGACACATCAGGCTATGCTTGGGGGGCCCACCTGGCAGGGAGATGCATTCAGGGCAAATGGAGCCCAAACCAAATGCATCTGCATATCAACCAGAAAGAATTGCTAGCTGTTCAGAATGCGCTGACAGCCTTCAAGGACTTACTTCATCCAGGCCAACTACTGATAAAGACGGACAATACCACAGTTATGTGGTACATAAACAAGCAGGGGGTTACCCACTGCTACCCCCTTTACAGACTTGCCATGGTTTTGTGGAACACAGCCTTGACTTAGCAAATACATCTTCAAGCTCATTTCCTGCCAGGAAAGCAAAATACTCTGGTAGACAACCTAAGCAGAAATCTTACAGACCCACACGAATGGAAACTGGATCCACAAATCTTCAGCATGTTAACACAAAAATGGAGAAGCTCAGTCATAGATCTATTTGCCTCTCCCCAAAACTATCAGTTGGACAAATTCTGCACAAGAACTAATCACAAAAAAGCATGGAAAGTGGATGCTCTATCTTTCAGCTGGAAAAACCTATCAATCCGTCTGTGCCTTTCCCCTTTCTGCCTCTAATCTCCAAGGTCTTACTAAAAGTCAGATAGGAAAAACCAAAAATGATTCTGATTGCTTTGGACTGGCCTCGCCAAGACTGGTACCTGCTTCTAAGGAATATGTCACACCTTCCTCTGTGGTACCTGCCTCAAACACCTCACCTATTGTCTCAGCACAACTATCAAATTTTGCACACTCAGCTCCAAACTCTGAATCTTGCAGCATAGCTAATCAACTAATTTTACTAACCTCATTTCTCAGTAAACCTGCGATGGATGTCATTTTGGAAGCCAGAAGGCTAAGTACTAGAATATCTTATGCTAATAAATGGAAGAGATTCTGTACTTGGAACCAAGCAAAAGGAATAGACACAGCAAAGCCCAGTATTCCTCAGATTTTACAATACATAAACTGAGATGCTTGAGGGGCGGCCGCGATGGTGCAGCGGTTAGCATTGCTGCCTCACATCAAGAAGTTCTCCGGTTCGATCCTCGGCTGGGGTGCCTTCTGTGCGGAGTCTGCATGTCCTCCCTGTGGTCGCGTGGGTTTCCTCCGGGTGCTCCGGTTTCCTCCCACATCCCAAAGACATGCTGTAGGTGGATTGGACACTCTAAAATGGCTTTAGGTGTGCGTGTGTGCATGTGTGTGCCTTCTGTGGAAGGTTTTGCGCCGGGCTGGCAACTCGACACAGTAAAACTCCACTGCCAATCATGAGTGGAGAGTGATCCGCTGTGGCGACCCCTAACCGGGAAAAAGCCAGAAGAAGAAGAAACTGAGATGCTTGACCAAGGGCCTATCTTTTTCTTCAATAAAAATCCATGCCTCTCCCATTTTGGCTCATTACAACACAGAGCCTCCTCTTTTCTTATCCCCTGCTAAACAGTACCTCAGAGGGGCCAACAATTTAAGGCCTCCCAGGAATGTGCCAACTCCTGCATGGGAGCTCAATTTTGTGCTGGAAAACTCACCCTACCTCCTTTGAACCAGCAGCTACTGGATATAAAATTTCTTTCTTGGAAGACTGCTTTTCTTTTGGCAGTCACTTCAGCTAAACGGGTTTCAGAACTACAGGCTCTTATGGCAGTAGAGCCTTTCATTACTTTTTAACCGGACAGGATGGCCCTCAGGACCAATCCTCCTTTTATGCCTAAGGTGGTATCCAATGTGGCTCTTAACCAGACCATTCACCTGCCAACTTTCTTCCCAAATCCGCAGAACACAGGGAGCGGATTCTGCATTCATTGGATGTACACAGACAACTAGGAATCTACTTAAACAGGACAAAATCTCTTAAAAAAGTCTGAGCAACTACTGGTGGCATTTGCTGCAGGATCGGAGGGGAAGGCTATATCAAAGCAGACTATTTCTAAATGGATAAGCCATTGCATTCGTTTCTGCTGCTTGCACCATGGTAAACTTGTGCCCAAGGAAATTAGATCCCACTGCACCAGGGCTGCCTCTACTTCAGCAGTTTTTCTCAGAGTGGTCCCTACCAGAGACATTCTAGAAGCTGCTACTTGGAGCTCAGTTTACACGATGTCCTTCAAGGATGCATCTGCAGTCCTAACAAATGGGTTGTCCTGGCCTCAGGCAGCCCTTCGGTCAGCCGGATTCCAAAGTCTGGGTCTGGCCTCGGCTGATGTCGCACTTCACCCGACGTCATAGCTGCAGTTCTGCGGGTATAAAGGCATCAGCCGACGCCATTTTCTTCAGTCTTTCTTGCCGCGTGGCGCCCGATGCAGAAGCTGTTAGCAAGTGCTGGTCGGTCAGAACCAGAGATTACTACTACCGAAGACTTCTAAAAAGCTAAGTACCCCGTTGGGGACTCTTTCTTGCCTCAGCCGATGTCAGAAAAAGTGAATAACTGTTTAACTTGTGGGAAACAAATACCTCATAAAGATTTCCACTCTTACTGCCTACCTTGTTTAGGCCCAGACCACGACGTAGCAGCTTGTCTAGCCTGTGCTTCCTTCAACCGACGGACACTTAGACGTCGGTCGGAGTTTGCAGAGGAGTTTTTCGGCTCCGCTTTTGCTTATATCATGCCATCGGACACTCCGACTTCACATTTAGCTAAAAAGCATAAGGAAAAGGACCGACACTCGCGGTCCGCGGTTTCGGCCGAAACCGCGGTTAAGCCAGTCGCGAGTGTCTCGGTTTCGGTCGAAACCGAGTCCGCGGTTCTTCCTTCGGCCGAAAGCATGCCTCCTTCTACCGAGGCCTCTTCCAGCTTGAATGAATCTGCTACAGAAAATCCACCTGCTCTTACAGTTTCTCAGGATTTATCAAATACTATCCCCTTAGATGTATCTACTCCTGCACGTGGAGCTGCTAGGCCCCCTGCATCCGTGTCAATTAAGGCTTTTGCCAGGGCTAAAGCAGCTAAATCTTCAAAGGCCGTGCCTGCTAAAACCCTCTCACAGGCCTAGTTCTAGTACTCAAATGCTTAGTCTAGCAGAGGATCTCATTTCTTTGATCAGGGGAACCCAGTCTCACCCTGACAGGGCCTTTCACCCACCTCCAGAGAAGAGGCCTAGAGCAGAGCCCCCTGAGCCAGTTTCTTCAGATTACTCCTCTGATGATTCAGATAATACAAATCCTCCAGAAGGCCCTTATTCTCCATATGAGGATTCTGATGCAGAGGATTCCATACCTTCTGCCTCTCCTCCTGAGGAATTTTCTTTTGGGGAAACCTTGCATGCTATGAGGGAACAATTTCAATGGCAGGGCTAGGATTTTTCAGACTCTAGGAAAAGGCTCAGGACCTTTTTACATTTACCACAGCATAGGCCTTTAGCTATTCCTCCAGTACTTACAGTTGTGGATGATGCATTTAATGATGCTTGTACTGCCCCTGACTCACTGCCTCCGGCCCCTGCTAAGCCCGACAGATACTACAGGGGTCCGGATACGCATTATCATTTGTATAAGGCTCCTATTGCAGATCCTGAAACTATTTCACAGGGCCCCAAAGCTGTAGCTGCTGCCTCTGCCAAAAAAACCCTTCCCTCTGAAAGAGAATCTAGGGCATTGGAGAGATGGGGTAAAAAAGTTTATACTTCTGCTACTCTTTCGGCTTGGGCCTTAATCTGTCAATTCCACATGATTCAGTATCAGGAATTTCTGTTAGATCAGCTCACTAAATAACTGTCCTCACCTGAGCCTTTAGACCGTAAGTCTCTTCAGGATTTGCATAACACTCAGCAGGTCAGTAATCATTCCTTAAAATGCGGCTATGATGCACTGGAGGCTTCCTTTAGATCAGCTATGACTGGTACAGTGATAAGAAGGCATGCATGGTTAAAAGAGCAATCCTTACCAGACCATGTAAAGTCAAAGCTTCTAGATGCTCCCATAGAAAAGCACAGTTTGTTTGGTACCCCTGCACAGCAAGTGTTGAAGAAGGTGGAAGAAAAAGCTAAATCTGTCCAGTCAGTCAAGGATTTCTTACAGGTCCAGCCTCCGAGGTTTAGTAGGAACTGGCCTTCCAAGAATTGGTCCTTTCCAGACACCACCAGAGCACAGAGAAGCAGAAATAGATGCCCTAGAGGCAGAGGTCAATCCAGAGGTGCCTACAGGGGACGTCAGTGGCAGCCTAACAGTCAGAGAACTACTGCCACAGATCCAGCCACTACCACTTCCACAGGACAATCACAGTGACTTGGCTCTGAAACTTCTACCAGGGAACAACTGGCAGCACCCCTAGGAAAGCTAGCCTTATTTTCAGTAAATTGGCATTACATCACAGGAGACAAATGGATTTTACAGACAATGACAAAGGCTACAGGTTTCACTTCCATACTCTTCCAAGGAAGAGAGGAATGCCAAACCTACCTCCAAACCAAAGGACAAACGCTCTACAGCAAATAGACCACTTAATAAGGATGAGAGCTATAGAAAAGGTACCGGCTATGGAACAAGGACAAGGATTTTATTCAAGGCTTTTCCTAGTACCAAGAAAGGAAAACCAATGGAGACCTATCCTCGACCTGTCCGCTCTAAACACATACCTCATTGTTCCAAAATTCAAAATGCTGACCCTACAGCAACTTCTTCCCATGCTGGGCAAGGAGTCTTGGCTGGTGACTCTGGATCTCAAGGAGGCATACCTGCACGTCCCATACGACCAAATTGCAGAAGATACCTCAGATTTCTTGCAGGATCAGAGCATTATCAATTCTCAGCATTGCCTTTTGGCTTATCTACTGCCCAGAGTATTCCACGAAATGCCTGGCATCAGTAATTGCTCATTGCAGGCTTCAGGGAATTCAAATTTATCCATACCTGGACGACTGCCTGTTACAAGCGGACAGCAAAGACAAATTAACCAAAGATTTGAAAAAGGTTATTCACCTGCTGCAAGCCCTGGGATACACAGTCAACATAAAAAAGTCAAGGCTGATACCATCCCAAAGGATAACCTTCTTGGGTGCAGAACTGGACACATCAAACCAGATGGCATTACTCACAACAGAAAAACAGAAGCAGCTACCACTCTATTTCATGGCATTAACAACGCAGAACCAGCTTACAGCAAGGAAAATTCTGCAAGCCCTGGGTTACATGGCATCCTGCATAATATTAATTCCACATGCCAGACTACATATGAGGAAGTTGCAATGGTACCTGAGGAATTTATGGTCTCAGCACAAGCACAGCCTAGAAACCCAAATTCCAATAATTCCATGCCTGAAGCAAGAATTCCAGTGGTGGGCCCAGGCCTGTCAATTGAACAAAGGACTGCCCTTCCACAGGCCTCACCCAAGCCAGACTATCACCACGGACACCTCAGACCTCGGTTGGGGGGCACACATGGTGGACAAGTGCATACAAGGCTTATGGACTCAAGACCAGATGAACCTACACATAAATCAAAAAGAGATGCTGGCAGTAAAACAGGCAATTCAGACATTCAGACCATTTCTTCAACAGGGTCATTTGCTGATAAGGACGGACAACACCACAGTTATGTGGTATATCAACAAACAGGGAGGCACACATTCATATCCTCTATGCCGGATGGCAGTGGACCTCTGGAATGTGGCCCTGAGCCTCAACATTCAGCTCCAGGCCATATTTGTGCCAGGAAAAGAAAATATACTAGCAGACATCTTAAGCAGAACCACCACGGATGCCTACCTAATGGATGCTGCATCCAGACATCTTCAAAACCATCACAAGGAAATGGGAACTGCCAGAAATAGACCTGTTCGCATCCCCACACAACCACCAATTGAAAAAATTCTGCACAAGGACATACCACCCACTTGCTTGGAAGGTGGACTCCTATCCTTCAGTTGGAAAACCTGACAGCATATGCATTCCCACCTCTTCCTTTGATGCACAAGTGCTACTGAAGATCAAAGAAGATCACCCGAGGATCATCTTGATAGCTCCAGACTGGGGCCCCAAAATTTACCCCGAGGGTATGTCCAACGGG